>NW_026048483.1:2080000-2110416 GCF_023864345.2 Schistocerca serialis cubense
GTACTGAATAAAAGAGGCACTGTTTTAACTTCTCTTATTGAATCCCCAATGTACCAAAATTTCAACATAGTATGCTCCACACTAAAATATGTTGAATATCAAAATTTATAATGAACTTGGAAATAGGTGCCCAATCTAAAGTGATACAGCTGTATAATGGCAAGGAGATAAATAGAATTCTCAGCACACCAAAATTACATCACGGAACCAAAAAATTAAAAGATGACACTGTTTATGATCATCCAGTGAAAGCAAGATGTGGTTCTGGTGAACATTATACTTTTTATGGCTAAACAATTGCTCTACAATTGAGACACTTTAATTAATCACTATAAGAACACAGCACAGCGGATGGCAAAAGAAGCTGTTTGAATACAAGGCAAATAATGTAGGCCTCTATACACAGATTTGTGAGTGCAGACAAATGGGTACATGTTAGTTAGCAGATGACACTGTACTCTGTATGTCTACATACTCCGAAATGAAACTGTAACTTTAGTTATAATTACTGGGCACAGGGTGCCCTCTGCACACAATTAGAGTCACAGGTCAATGTTAACACAGAAGCAATATGGTACAACAGTGTCAGTGTACTATCACATACCACAGTAACAATATTACGAAAATGATAGTTTTCACTCACCATATAGCAGATATGTTTCATCACATATAGAAACAACAAAAAGGTGGTCACAAAATAAGCTTCCCATCAACACCACCGTTGTTAATGCATCTCCACTATGTAGTTAGTTGCAGCTATCCTTTTCATAATATTGTTACATTCCGTGATAGATTTTCCATTTATTGACATACTATGTTAAGCTAACATTGGTAGGAACCAGAAACAAATGAGTATCATTCTGACATCACATATGTCTCCAGATATCTGATCCTGTCCATCATAAGCCTCGGTGTCATGAGTGTTCTCAGAGAGTGTAATTACCGAGTACTTGGCAGAGGCTGCTAGGTTACACTTTCAGTCAATACCTCTATCCTACACACTCTAAGACCCAAATCATTTAGACAAACTGTTATTCCTTATTCTCTTGTGATGTTCACAGATACATATGTGATGCAACAAAATACAGTTTGTCCCACTCAATCTTCCCCGAATTTGAGGACCCAGGAGAGAAAAACCACAGTATATATGACTATGAAAAATGCACCACATTTTAGAGCATCTCAAAGAATTTATATTCCCTTTTCAGAAGTGCCATGTATCATTGCCTGAGTGCAGCATTATCACAGTCACATGAAGTGAAAATGCCAATTCCACAGCAACACACAAGTAGTAGTATGGTTTTCAGAAACAAAATCGCCTATTACTGTGCAAACAAAATAACAGTGGTGTGTATGAATGTGATTCACTTCATGTTAAAACTATTGGGAAATGGTATGGGAAGTTTCTGGCAATGGGATAGTGTTCTGAAACATACTGGTGGTGCATGTTATGGATTTTCAGTAGAGAGAGTGCAGGACAACAGACAAACGTTTCTCAGAAACCAACGTAAGTCAATTCCTCAAGCATCTAGGCAACTTGATGTATGTCAGTCAACGTTGCATCGTGTAGTTAACCAGCATCTTTATATGTGTGCTTATGAAGTGCTAATTTTGTAACATCTGACACTGAGTGACAAACCACACAGACAACAATTTGCTGCAGGTATAGTTCAGCATATTGATATGGTTGCCAGTTTCCTGGAAACATGTTTATACTCAGATGAGGCAATCTTTCATCTGTCACGAAGGGTTAACAGTCATAATGTTCGGATTTGGGGTTCACAAGATTCACACATTGTCATTGAACATGTTTGTGAGAGCCCCAAAATAAACATCTGGTGTGGGCTATGGCATGACAGGATTGTTGGACCATTCTTATTTGTGGAACGAGAAGTGAATGGGTCAGTGTATCTGGACATTTTGGAGCAGTGTGTTTAGCCTCAGATACAAGACTTGTAACCCAACATCATTTTTAATTACATCATTAATTGAATTAATAATCCTGAATTTTTTACTATTTATCCTATTGTACTACAAATAGATCTAGAAACTTCAAATTAGAAGACAATTTCCACGCAGGGAAACCTATATTGCTACAGAGAGAGAGAGAGAGAGAGAGAGAGAGAGAGAGAGAGAGAGAGAGAGAGATATGTTACTTTCACCTGTAGAATCATAATGCCAATGAGCTCCATCCCCAAACTGCCATTCGACTGGACACTGCATGTATTGTATTCAATCTAGGGCATGGTCTCCCATCATCATTTGATACTGCTGCATTTCACGGACAGATTTCAGTTCCTCTCTATTTGCCTCCACTTTGTCTCACAGTTGCAACAATTTGTGATTGAACTGTATAAAAATATACACGTTCAGTTAGTACAGATTACTGTTATTTTTTACTGAGACGACAAGCATACAATAGAATCACATTCATTTCCAACAAACCATCCAAGTCAGAAACTCACATAATGTCAATGATTTGCTAACAGTAAATTCTTTACAGCTTTTCACTGTAAATATTAGAATGTGAGCTATAAACTGCAGTAATGTTAAAAATGTTATTACAGTTTTGACAGAGAACTGAAAACCAAATAAAAAAAGTGTTGTAAGTAAAGTAAAGTGTACATGAAAAGTGTCCTTGTTCAAGACAGACTCGTTGTTTAGTACAAAAATGTGTCATATAAAAAAGAAATTCATCATTTTTGGAAGACTAAGCATAGTTATATCTAAATCTTTACTGGCAACACATAAATCAATGTTAGAGCTATTTCTCAACATAATTGCCACTAGAACTGACACACTTATTACATCACAGGACCAAATTTTGTATTCTTGTGTTGTAGAATGCTGAACACTGTGAATGAAACCAGAATATCAGACTTGTTGAGCTCTTTTTCAATGTGAAAATGCTGACTGAAGGACAGGAACTTCTTGAGATGCAAGAAAAGATGAAAAGTGCTGGGAGTAAAATCAGTACTGTGTGTAGGATGGTAAACCAACTTCCTGCTAAACTACTCCAGAACAGCTGTTGTGTGCAAAATCTTATGTCAGTGAATGCTGTCACAGATCAATATTATTCTAGCATTGAGCATATTGCCTGTCAGTTTTAATGGCTCATTGCAAAATCCAGTGTTTCACAATAATGGCCAGCATTACCTGTTTCACTTCTGGGCATCAAGTCAGTGTGCACAATGCCCTTCCTATCCCAGAACAATGAGTACACCGACACTATCTCCTAAAACTTTGTCCTGATCGTAGATCTACTGTGACACCAACACATTGATTGCTACTGAGTTTCTCGGATGCAGTGAGCAAGCCACATCACATCTCCTGTTAAGATCTTATTGAGAAACTTATTGCCACCATCACAGTACATCTTTCAAAGTGTCTGCGGTGTTCCCATGTCATTATGATGTATTTTGGTACGTGCCTGATGCACACTTCTTTCAAGAGCAAGTTCTCAGTACCAGTTTCATAGAACAATGATTGCATTATCAGCGGAGGATGGCTGCCAAGCTCCGTAGTTGTCAAATGATGGTTCCCCATAATGCACCATCCCACCGCCTCCACAAGACCGTCACGATGGACAGTCACTCGTAACCTCCTCGGTGTGGAAACTATGGTGTATATATGCTATTTACACAGCACATTTTCACATGTTTTGTGAAATTATATGGTTTCTTTGTATCAGTACTACAGTTTTTTTGCAACATGTGCCCCTTAGGCACTTCCAATGATTAATTTGCATCTATTTAGTCATTGTCATATCACTAGTTTTTGATTTATACAGTGATGTCCAACTCTGAGTATGGAAACTTTTATCTGAATGTTAACCACCTGAAGATGAGCAGAAGCTGGAAACCAGTCTTGTGTTAAATAATATCACCTTTTATAGTGACTGCTAACAGTTATTATTCTGTTCCCTACTTCTGTTGCCAATGTGACAGTATGGCACTATACCATCATTTCTGGAGAGTCCCACAAAAACTGTAATAAACACAGACATCATACTCAGAGCATCTATTATATCCAATTGCCACTGATGACCACCTCCCTCAACCCATGCACATCCTACTTGACATACTGTACAGAGCAGTAAGATACACGTTGATGTAAGTCCTAACAATTGAGATGATTTTTTTTTTATCATACTTAAGCATGAACAAAAGTTTCTCTTATCATTTTATGTGCTGTGTATCTCCTCTTCTTCCCCACACACAAAATCTAATCATTTAACTTATAACTGTATCAATACTAAATGTAAGCTTTCCACTTGCTTCACTAGGCATATGTCACTCACCTCCTCAGTTATCCATTGGCCTACACTGTCATACTCACTAAGCAGTTTGTGGAGGGACAGTGCTTGAACATGTGCTGCTTCCTCAGTTTAGTAAACTTGAAGAGTTCATAACAGTAGTAGTAGTAGTCTGTAATGGCCAGCCATTTGGCAACCTGTGGACAATTTTCAAGCTACTATGAGGATGAGATCACAGTCTAATTTAGTCATTTAGGTTAATCAACATTTTATACAAATAACTGTTAAAAGATGTTGCAAACTGATGCTTGCCTGTGGAGTTTGACAGTCCTTCCCTCCCAGCTGGGTCATCTGCGATTGCAGGGCTTCTGCAGCTCCCACACAGTTCTTCAGCATGTCTGTCACATCTTCGTGCTGCTTCTGCAGCTACAGCTAGTCGGCTTCTATGTGGCCAACACCTTCACTCACAATGAGCCTCAGTCCATCTGACATTCAAATGCAGACATTGTCTGCATCTGCAAAGAATTGGAAAAATATACGTACACACACTAAATTTCTTTGGGGTTTCCAAAAATCATAAACATTATCAACACAATGAAGTTACATGTGTCAAACAAAAGTTAATTTTACAGACCATCTTTCATTCTCCACAAGCTACAGAGAGCATAATTGAACAAAAGGAAGGTCACTCCACAGGAATTAATAGTGCAAGCTCTAAATGTTGGTGTAAGTTCCTGTGGTAGCTGAGGAGGGGAAGGGACACTGGTAGTGACAAGAGAAGACACACAACAACGGAGCTGCTCAACTTGCAGACTTGCCTCGTGGAACATACATCTGAAGACCACACTCCCTATTTCATATGCCTGAGTACTGAGCACTCTCCATAAGCCAACTGGGACAGCAACACCACTCTACATAGGGTTGACTTAGCAGTCTGATGATCTAAGTTCATTGATCAACTACCTGCCCACAGGAAACCGAAGGGGAAGGGGGCGGGAGTACCTTGGATCAGAGAGGAAAACATACCCATTGTGGAGAACTAAAATGCAAATGCTTCATGTTGGCCACCTAATCTGGCTCCGGCTCATCATGAGCTTGGTTAATGACACTCTTTCATTATTTAAGAATGTGATATACTGCATTCATGAACAGCTTAATTCTGTAATATTTCACAAATAGCATGTTCTACATCTTTATTTACAACTGTCATATTATTTTCATTACATTCACGTAGGTGTTAGTGCAGAAGCATTATAAAAACCATTTGTTCTCAGATGTTGATATTTCAAAGTTGCCATGTAGGATTTGTGTGGTTACTTGTATAACTGGCAAAACTGGAATTTTATTAAAATTGTTTTAGCAGTATTAATATTGATAATTAAAGATTTTGGAAAAAGTAAATTGAAAATAGGTTTTAAGTGGGAACTGTTTCTGTTAAAATGTTAATATTGAAACCACTGGAGTGGCTTTATAATGTAACACCTTATAACAGATGTTGTTCATGGTAAGGAACATTATTATGTTTAACCTCTTGATAGTTTGTATGGAAAATGTTGATAAAATTTGGAAAGGGCCATATCATTGCACACAGTAGTTCATTTAAATGACATGGATCAGTAGTCCTAAAACCTGGAAAAAACTTTTCGGCCAGGAATATCACATATCTAAGATGCGAACTGTAGCGATTCGAGAATTTCCACGTAAATTCTAGAACCACTCATCCTTCTACCATTGTGAACACACGATATTTAAAAATAAGTGAGAGAGAATGTACATACTGTGTGACATGTTTCTGAGTGCAGGCTGAAAAAGAGTCACGAGTACAAGGTTGACGTGACGGTGGAATGGTATCGACAAGTGTTTGCCGCTCACACCACGGAAGCCTTATTGGAAGAACAAGGAGTGTTTATGTATCTCATGGTGTTTTATATCATTGACTATTGTAACAAGAAAAAAAGAAGAACAGTTGAAACATTGTTAATTAAACTTCACGTATTTGACTACCTAGAGGCAAGACAGGTACATATTTTATGTGGTTGTAGAACCAAATATATTGCAGATGTTTTTAATCAAGTCTAATGCAGGACGAGTCAGTTGACTTGCAAGTATTCTAACACTTTGTCACTTGTGGAAGTTAAAATATATCAAGACTGAAGTAAAAGTATTCTGTGACTATCCACTTATTTCATGATGGGCGGGGGAGAGAGGGGGGGGGGGGGGAGGGGGGGAGGGAGGGAGAGAGAGAGAGAGAGAGAGAGAGAGAGAGAGAGAGAGAGAGAGAGAGAGATACTGATAAATTCTGTTAACCAGCAGTGCTCTTCAGAGAAAAAGGTTTTGGAGATTGACAGAGCCAGCTATCCAGAGAAGAAGATCGGCTGTGCAGATCAAGAAAGTCAACTGAAGTGAGAGTTGTAAAAATTGCATGCAATTCAATTTCACACCACATTCCAGGTTGTCTAAAGCATTAGAATGTGGCAACCAGTGAAAAGGACTTGAAAAAACGGGAATTTTGAGATGAAAACCAAGCAGAAGATATGATGTGTTACCATAGCGATCAGGTATGGCAAGACAAAATAACTGTTTCAAGGAATTGGATTCTGCCAAAAAATTCAAAAGGCGAAAATTAATAAACACAATAAAAGAGATGACATAAGGAAGATACAACATTAAAAGAAGAGAGAGAAGTTTCCCACATATTATACTAAGAAGAAATATGATGTGAATAATTCATTGAATAAGGTCCGGTGTGTGGAGTAAGCAGCTCTTGCTCACATCGCAGGGACGCAGACATGGGAACTGGCTTAAGCCCGACTATGCCGGCACCAGTCACTGATCACCGGTGCTGTTTCCACATACACCTGCTGACACTGATGCTGAAAACAACATTCGATGCTGCTGGCGTCAGTGCTGTTCACTGGCGCTGATTACACATCCGCTCACAAATGCAGCTAGAACGTGAGCGCAAAACAATAACTGGCTGAGTGTAAAGTTAAAGAAACTGTTGAATAATAGTGTGTTAGTATAGCTATTATAATCAGTGTAGAATTTTTTGATGATTACTAGATCTAAAGGTAAGAAGAATATAGATAATACACAGAGAATTGGGGAAACTTCAGAATGAGCCATGACAATGAAAATGAGTATGGACTTGACAGACTGGTCCGAGGTAGTAAAATTAATCAATGCCCGAAGTGCAGATTCAGCAGCTTTAAGAAAGGAACTAACAAGGGGAAAGCCTCAGACAAGGCCAACCAATTCGGCTCAAATTTGGCAGGTTGCTTGTGTACAATGTAAAATGAAGGACTGTAAGATACTTTGGGTCAAAACCTCTGCAATTTTGAGGAAAATTACCCCCAAAGTTTATGATGAGCAATCGACTCAAAATTGGAGGGATCAATAGATAATTGTAAATAGAGCATTTTTAATCATCATGTATGGGGTCCACAAACGCAAACATTTCCAGAAATCGAGGAAAGAAACTTTTACAACTGTCGCTTCTGTAACCACATTTGGGAAAATGCTTTTCGCCGACAGCGCAATGGTCAACGAAAGTGGCTGGGAATTGGAAAACCCGGGTTTGAATCTCAAAGAAACTTAGCGGATGTTATTCTCTTCATTTGCATTTTTCCATATCGCAATTGATAGGGATAGGAGGGTTAATAATGAATTCCTCACGAGGGATTGCAGATAGCCAACCGCACGATGCTTGTTTACAGTGAGGCACGGGACACAATGCACACAGGGGATGTTATGTTGTCTCAATTGCTTCTTCGTCATATCATAGTTGTGAAGCTGGAAGAGTGAAGGCGTCCAGCACGAGCCTTATAGAAGTCAATCGGAAAGAGTTGTTTTCCGTCATTAGGCTGCTGCGAAGCTCACGGATACATGTAGTGATTATTCCATTGTTAATGCGCCGAATGAAATACGTTCTGTGAATGAATACAGTGTTCTTCCACAAGTGACTTATGATGAGTACTGTATGTTGTTTGTAGTGATTAGCTCATCTGTTTATGCCGTAGTAACTAGTTATTGTTTGTTGTGTCATATCCTTCAGGTGCATCATCTGAATAATGGAGGATGTACACCCTTCTACTAGCACTGTAATACATAGTTGGGAGCCTTTCACAGACAATGGCAAGTGGGAAGTTACCGACTCTGTGTTTGGGTTTGTAAAAGTGTTGCAAGACAGATGCATTATCAATGCACTACTGGAAGCAGGCAGTTCTGTTTCTCGGCGTTCCAGATTGATAGGATCAGCTATCGTCGAACGATATTTGGAGCTGATGAACTAAATGACTTTTGTTGATACTGAAGTACTATATCATGAAGATGAAGCAGAAGGTGATTCAGTGAAAGATATCCCGACTAATGAATCGCAAAATGGTCATAACACTTTCGAAATCTCCACGTCACTGGAAATATGTGTGCTTCATCTGTTCCTGATGAGTACAACGAACCGGTTACTCAATGATTTAACTACAGCACTATACCCCTTGAAGTAAAAATAATAGAGGTAGCACTAGCCAGAATCATCCAAATTGGGATTTACAAACACTGCAAAAGAATGGAGCAACAACAGCCCTGAAAAGGTCGGAGGACTTGAAATTGTGGGAAAGTGATATCGTTAAAGGAGGGACAAAATACGACAACTACCAGGTGATAAATAAGTGGACATACGACTGTTTTGTCAAATCTCGTTGTCATAATGAGAATGTAACAACAAGAATACTTCAGGAGTGGGCTGCAGGTTTAGCACTTCAATATATGGCCAACAGGGATTTTACATTTGCTGCATCATTATCTTGGGCAAGAAATTTCAAACCGGAGTATAAAATTTGTCAATGGCATTTCACTAAATATAAGGAGGTACAAATTATAGAAGATATACAGAAAGTAGCGGCTCTTTTCAGCACACAAACGGCGTCACTTATGACCGATTTTGATCATGATTACATGATCAACACTGATCAAACAGGATGCCAGTATCGGGCAAACATTTGACGCACGTTATCGCATTAGGGAGAAAAATGAATCCTTGTCGCAGTTGGTAGTAAAAACAAACTAACACATTCGTACATGGCGCAACTTGCCATCACAGCCTCTGGAAAAGTATTGCCTAAGGTTTTCCTGTGTTTACAAGAAACGAATGTTACTTTTGGTCCACAGGTTATAGAAGAGGTCAATCATTTAACCGACTTGTTGAAAAATGTTTACATTACCTGCTCCAAATCCGGGAAACTGATGAACGCGATTTGCAGAACATTTCTTCTGATAACAAGTTTTGTCTAATATTGGGTTCCTGGAGTGGACAAATTAATACTACAATATATGACACAATGTTTATAGATAGCAAGGGTCAGTCAACGCGTGCAGGAAGAGTAATACCGCCAAACTGCACACCTGTATGCCAGCCGTGTGATGTTTATTTCTATCGCCAGGTTAAAAACTTTATTTCCAGGCTTCAGAATTGCAGTGTGTTTCTGGAAACCCAGTGGGAATTGCACAACCACACGGATGCAATAACTATTCACAGCATAATTCATAACCAACTTTCAGCACTGATTTTTCAGGCAATAACATCGTGTGTTTGGTTCGCATCAAAATTAATTCCCAAAAAATACATTTTTAAATGTAAACCAATTTTGTTTTACACCGACTCTTCAGAAGGAACAGTGTAGCTGTCAAAAGATTACATTCATTAGATGTTCTTGGTGCTGTGAGTGTATTTGTTTCGAATGTTTATATGACAAGTACCATCCATCTAATTGTTCAAAGGAAAGTGAAAACAGTGACTGGAAGAGCCATTGTGAAGTGACCTGGAGTAACATGTTAGCTGTTTACTACCCCAAGAGGTTTGAGAAATTTATTTGTGTACACTATTATCATCATTCCTTATTGATTTACTTACATTATTAACCCTCCTATCCCTATCAACCTTACCCCCATGAAGCATGGACCTTGCCGTTGGTGGGGAGGCTTGCGTGCCTCAGAGATACAGATGGCCGTACCGTAGGTGCAACCACAACGGAGGGGTATCTGTTGAGAGGCCAGACAAACGTGTGGTTCCTGAAGAGGGGCAGCAGCCTTTTCAGTAGTTGCAGGGGCAACCAAAACGGCCTTGCTGTGCTGGTACTGCGAACGGCTGAAAGCAAGGGGAAACTACAGCCGTAATTTTTCCCCGAGGGCATGCAGCTTTACTGTATGGTTAAATGATGATGGCGTACTCTTGGGTAAAATATTCCGGAGGTAAAATAGTCCCCCATTCAGATCTCTGGCGGGGACTACTCAAGAGGACGTCGATATCAGGAGAAATAAAACTGGCGTTCTACGGATCGGAGTGTGGAATGTCAGATCCCTTAATCGGGCAGGTATGTTGGAAAATTTAAAATGGGAAATGGGTAGGTTGAAGTTAGATATAGTGGGGATTAGTGAAGTTCGGTGGCAGGAGGAACAAGACTTTTGGTCAGGTGAATACAGGGTTACAAATACGAAATCAAATAGGGGTAATGCAGGAGTAGCTTTAATAATAAATAGGAAAATAGGAGTGCGGGTAAGCTACTACAAACAGCATAGTGAATGCATTATTGTGGAAAAGATAGACAGGAAGCCCACACCTAATACAGTAGTACAAGTTTATATGCAACTAGCTCTGCAGATGATGATGAAATTGATGAAATGTATGATGAGATAAAAGAAATTACTCAGGTAGTGAAGGGAGATGAAGATTTAATAGTCATGGGTGACTGGAATTCAGGAGTAGGAAAAGCGAGAGAAGGAAACATAGTGGGGGAATATTGATTGGGGGAGAGAAATGAAAGAGGAAGGTGTCTGGTAGAATTTTGCACAGAGCATAACTTAATCACAGCTAACACTTGGTTCAAGAATCGTGAAAGAAGGTTGTGTACATGGAAGAATCCTGGAGATACTGACAGGTTTCAGATAGATTATATAATTTTATGACAGCGATTTAGGAACCAGGTTTTAAATTGTAAGACATTTCCAGGGGCAGATGTGTATTCTGACCACAATCTATTGGTTATGAACTGTAGATTAAAACTAAAGAAACTGCAAAAAGGTGGGAATTTAAAGAGATGGGACCTGGATAAACTGACTAAACTAGATGTTGTACAGAGTTTCACGGAGAGCATAAAGGAACAATTGACAGGAATGGGGGAAAGAAATACAGTAGAAGAATAATGGGTAACTCTGAGGGATGAAATAGTGAAGGCAGCAGAGGATCAAGTAGGTAAAAAGACAAGGGCTACTAGAAATCCTTGGGTAACAGAAGAAATATTGAATTTAATTGATGAAAGGAGAAAATATAAAAACGCAGTAAATGAATCAGGCAAAAGGGAATACATACGTCTCAAAAATGAGATTGACAGGAAGTGCAAAATGGCTAAGCAGGGATGGCTAGAGGACAAATGTAAGTATGTAGAGGCTTATCTCACTAGGGGTAAGATAGATACTGCTTACAGGAAAATTAAAGAGACCTTTGGAGATAAGAGAACCACTTGTATGAACATCAAGAGCTCGGATGGAAACCCAGTTCTAAGCAAAGAGGGGAAAGTAGAAAGGAGTATATAGAGGGTCTATACAAGGGCGACATACTTGTGGACAATATTATGGAAATGGAAAAGAATGTAGATGAAGATGAAATGGGAGATACGATACTGCGTGAAGAGTTTGACAGAGCACTGAAAGACCTGAGTTGAAACAAGGCCCCGGTAGAGGACAACATTCCATTGGAACTACTGACGGCCTTGGGAGAGCCAGTCCTGGCAAAACTCTACCATCTCATGAGCAAGATTTAAGAGACAGGAGAAATACCCTCAGACTTCAAGAAGAATATAATAATTCCAATCCCAAAGAAAGCAGGTGTTGACAGATGTGAAAATTACCAAATTATCAGTTTAATAAGTCACAGCTGCAAAATACTAACGCGAATTCTTTACAGATGAATGGAAAAACTGGTAGAAGCCGACCTTGGCAAAGATCAGTTTGGATTCTGCAGAAATGTTGGAACACGTGAGGCAATACTGACCCTACGACTTATCTTAGAAAATAGATTAAGGAAAGGTAAACCTACATTTCTAGCATTTGTAGACTTAGAGAAAGCTTTTGACAATGTTGACTGAAGTACTCCCTTTCAAATTCTAAAGGTGGCAGGGATAAAATACAGGGAGTGAAAGGCTATTTACAATTTGTACAGAAACCAGATGGCAGTTATAAGAGTTGAGGGACATGACAGGGAAGCAGTGGTTGGGAAGGGAGTGAGACAGGGTTGTAGCCTATCCCTGAAGTTATTTAATCTGTATATTAAGCAAGTAATAAAGGAAACAAAAGAAAAGTTTGTAGTAGGTATTAAAATCTATGGAGAAGAAATGAAAACGTTGAGGTTCACCGATGACATTGTAATTCTGACAGAGACAGCAAAGGACTTGGAAGAGCAGTTGAACGGAATGGACAGTGTCTTGAAAGGAGGATATAAGATGAACATCAACAAAAGCAAAACGAGGGTAATGGAATGTAGGCGAATGAAGTCGGGTGATGCTGAGGGAATTAGATTAGGAAATGAGCTACTTAAAGTAGTAACGGAGTTTTACTATTTGGGGAGCAAAATAACTGATTATGGTTGAAGTAGAGAGGATATAAAATGTAGACTGGCAATGGCAAGGAAAGCGTTTTTGAAGAAAAAAAATTTGTTAACATCGAGTATAGATTGAAGTGTCAGGAAGTCGTTTCTGAAAGTATTTGTATGGAGTGTAGCCATGTATGGAAGTGAAATGTGGTGCTACAGAAGAATGCTGACAATTAGATGGGTAGATCACATAACTAATGAGGAGGTATTGAATAGAATTGGGGAGAACAGGAGTTTGTGGCACAACTTGACAAGAAGAAGGGACCGGTTGGTAGGACATGTTCTGAGGCATCAAGGGATCACCAATTTAGCATTGGAGGGCAGTGTGGAGGGTAAAAATCATAAAGGTAGACCAAGAGATGAATACACCAAGCAGATTCAGAAGGATGTAGGTTGCAGTAAGTACTGGGAGATGAAGCTTGCACAGGATAGAGTAGCATGGAGAGCTGCATCAAACCAGTCTCAGGACTGAAGACAACAACAACAACAACCCTATCAATTGAGATATGGAAAAATACAAATGAAAGGAAAAGATCCGCTAGGTTTCTTCAAGATTAGAACCAGGATTCTCCGATTCCCAGCCAGTTACCTTGGCTATTGCACTATCGGTGCTGCCGGTTTCCCAAATGTGGGTACAGAAGCGGCAGTTGTAAAAATTTCTTACCCCGATTCCTGGGAAAGTATGTGTTTTCAGACCCCATACCTGATGATTAAAAATGCTCTATTTACAATTATCTATCAATCCTGCCAATTTTGAGTCTACTGCTCATCATAAACATTAGGTTTGATCTTCTAAAAATGCGGAGGTGTTTACCCAAAATATCTTAAATTCCTCCGTTTTAGGTTGTACACAAGCGACCTGTCAAATTTGAGCCGAATCAGTTGGCCGTGTCTGAGGCCTTCCCCTTATAAGTCTTAAATTAGACTCAATAAATACTCAAATGATATAATAGATGATGGGTGTTTCTTTGAGAAATGAAATAAGTGCAACTTTAAGAGAAAAACTCGATGCACAGAGTTCTAGAGGTTAGGTAGAGAAATAGACACAGTGAATACTCAAATAATAAATTGGATGTTCATAATAGAAATTCAGGATTGTTAAATGCTAAGGTAGATTCACAAAGTAAAGACTTTGGTAATTTATGTGAAGCTATGGTAAATCTGAAGACTGAATGTGACACTTTAACTACTAACATAGAGAATTTTAAAATATACTTGAAAGAGGAATTAACTAGTTCGTTACGCAGTCATGTAAAGACACAGAGTAACCAATTTCAGGACTTAGCTGAAAAGTTAGAATGTGATATTGAATATAAATGTGGTAACGCAGAATTTGAATTTAGTGAGAAGTTAGGATCATATCAGAATGTATGTAATGTTACATTTGGCTGTAAAGCGAAGACTGTACAAATTGAGAGATAATGTTGAAAAACAGGGTAAGTTAATACCAATAGTAAAATCACAAATTGCAAGCATTATCACTCCAGGAGAAAATGTGAAGAAAAACTTTAAAGAGAAATTAGCAACCTCAGACATAATAAATATAAGTAGCCTGAAAGAACAGGTAGAGGAAATAATTGACCAAAAAGTTGCCGCAAGAGTAATCTCTGAGAACCTATCTCCTGTCTAATCTTCTGAACTCAATGATACCAAGAAATGTGTGGATGAATTATGGAAAGAATTCAAACTTATTCAGGACAAGGTAGATGAGAGGATAACTTCTCCTAACATGGCATTAACTAGTGAGGTAGTGACAGATTTACAATGGGGAGCCAATTCAGGGTTATCTAGGCAATCCCCCAAGTTTAAGCCAGATGGGGAAGTACATCCTACCCATTTTTTGAAAAGGGTCAACCAAGCATTACCCAAGAACTGGGACGATTTGAAAATGATGGAGTTTGCTGTTGGGTATCTATTAGGGGAAGCCTCAGAGTGGGGAATGGTAAACAATGCAAACTTTTCCTCTTTGGAAGATTTTCAGAAGATGTTTAAAGAGAAGTATTGGTCAGCAAGCGCACAGGAAACACCATTATCGGACTTGTGGGACCCAAAGTATTACAGTAATATGTGGGGAATAATGAGAAAGTATGTCAACTGGCATTTAACATGAGTGAAGTACTTTGATAAGCCAATGGAGGAAGAAGGGTTAGTTTGAATTTTAATATGACAATTGCCCAATTACAGGAGGAAGGATAGATTAAGTAGTGGGTGGAGAACACTTTAAGAATTATTATACTTTGTGGATGCACTTGATGCCAGTAACTTTGCAGGAATTTGTGGCAAGTAATAATAGAGCACAAAGTGGTAATGTAGTACGCTGATTTGGGAACCAACCGGTGAATACTAGTAATGAGGAAAACGTAGTGTGATCTGGATCCAGGACTGGGGCCCAGGTCCTAAAGATACACTAGGAATCCTGGTTTATAATAAGCATGTTAATTTCACACACAAAACACCAACAAAAGAATGGTTGTTACTGGAAGAACAAAACTTGACTATCAAAAATACCCAACCAATAATAGTAGGAAACATGGAGACTTTTGAAGTTAACATATTTACAGATTCAGGGAGTGAGGTGTCCTTAATTTCAATTTACTTATTACGAACTAAACATCAATTACCTCAGTTACCGTTAACAGGGGTTTACATAGTTGGTATAACAGGAATGAAGAGTAAAGTTGTCAAACATGAAACACAGGTGAATTGCCCCATTGGAAATAATCTGTTTCGACAGACATTGTTAATAGTAGAAAATGTCAATAGAGATATATTATTTGGGTTAGATTGGCTCTTAGAATTTAAACACATTTGCATTTTTTACGAAAATCTTCTATGATTTGGGAAAGGAAACAGTAGATATTGGGTACCGTTTGTGACAAACAGCTACATTGGTCAACAAACAACTGCGAGTCGATGGTTGGTTGGTTGGTTAGTTTCTTTAAAAGGTTGGAGAAGGGACCAAACTACTAGGTGATTTGTCCCTTGTTCCTAATAAAACAATGTCACAAGTGTGAGAATAAAATAGACGCAACATATAACACAAAACAGAAAGAAAGGATAAGCCACAAGAATGAAGGGAAGGCAACAAACACTAAAAGGAGCAAAAGAGGACAAGAAAACAACAGAGAGAAGCTAGAAACAGAAGACAGATAAACATGAGAGTAGATTACAGTAACTATAAAGGGAAAGCCAGCCACTCTGCAACACATTAAAACTTCGATCCTAAAAGCACTAGAGTGGAGGTCACAGAGTGACAAAGGACATGCGCTAAAGCCTACATAGAAGTATAAAGCCCACTCCCACGAATAAAACGTAAAAGTAAAACTGCTTTGGAGGCATTGTTGCCCAACACTGAAGGCAGGGTGCTGGGGAAGTTAAAAGTCTGCCACAGAGCGGCTTAAAGTGGGCAGTCCAGTAAGAGGGGGACAACTGTCATTTGGGAGCCACAGTGACACTGAGGTGGGTCCTCGCAACGGAGTAGGTAACCATGCATTAGCCACATTTGGCCAATGCGTAGCTGGCAGAGGACAACTGATTCCCTGTGAGAGGCTTGCATGGAAGACTTCCACACATTCATAGTCTCCTTAATAACACACAATTTTTGTGCATGCTGTTATGCCATTCCATCTCCCAAAGCCAGAAAACCCTGTGGTGTAAGACAGAATGCAGGTCAGCTTCGGAGATGCCTATCTCCTGAAGCAGTTTCTGTGTTACCTGTCAGCAAGATCATTGCTGGGGATTCCGACATGTCCTGGGGTCCCCAAACATACACAACAGAACAGCGGGACTGTTCCAGGGCACAGAAGGACTCCTGAATGGACGCTACCAGAGGGTGGTGAGGGTGGCACTGTTAAATAGCTAGAAGGCTGCTCAATGATTCAGTACAGAGGAGAAATAACTCGCCAGGGCAGGAGTGGATGTACTCAAGAACACAAGATATAATTAAGATACTGAGGGGAACTATGAATGTGTGCTGTGTAACTGGCGGGCAGTTGAACATGTCTAATCTGCAGTGGAGGGACACCAGCCTCCACGAGTATGCTGGTCACTGGACTCTTCCTAAAAGCCCCTCTCATTAATCAAACAACACAGTGGTGCACTACGGTGCTGCCGAACTGTAAATCACACTCGCATATCAATTCAGGATTGGACAATGGCTCTGTAGAGCTGCAGCAGCGTACAGTGATCTGAACCCCAATTGGTGTTGCTCAGGCAACAGAGGGCATTGAGCATTGAGATGCTGCCAGCACTTCTGCTTAAGGTGACAAAGATGAGGGAGCCATGTCAATTGAGCATCGAAAACCAGTCCTAGGAATTGGTAAGTCTCCACTACAGTGAGTGGATCAGCATTAAGGTAAATTGTGGGTTCCGGATGAACAGTACAATGCCGACAGAAATGCACGACACACGACTTTGTGGCTGAAAACTGGAAGCAGTGGGCTAAAGCCCATGACTGCGCCTTCTGGATGGCTCCTTGGAGGCGCCGCTCAGCAAAAACAGTACTGGAGCAGCAGTATGAAATGCAGAAGTCATCTGCATACAGAGAAGGTGAGACAGACGGCCCGACAGCTGCTGCTAGGTTGTAAATGGCCACTAAAAATAGAGACACAATCAATACAGAGCCCTGCAGAACTCCATTCTCCTGGATACGGATGGAACTATGGGAGTCACCAACTTGGACATGGAAAGTACGGAGTGACAGGAAGTTTTGCATACAAATCAAGAGTGGTCCTTGGAGACCCCACTCATACAATGTGGCAAGGATATGTCATTGCCAAGTCGTGTCATATGCTATATGTAAGTCAAAAAGATGGCAATCAGGTGTTGCCATCTAAAACCAGGCTGTTTGAGTGGCAGAATCGATGGATACAAGATTATCAGTGGTAGAGCGACCCTGGTGGAAGCCACCCTGACATGGAGCCAGCAAGCCATGTGACTCCAGAACCCAACCCAACCGCTGACATACCATATGTTCCAGCAGCTTAGAAAGAACGTTGGTGAGGCCTATGGGCTGACAGCTATCCAAATCAAGTGCGTTTTTACCAGGTTGGGCACCAGAATGATGTTCCTCTCCCACCATTGTGATGGAAAGATGCCATTGTACCAGATCTGGTATAAGATGACGAGAAAAAGTTGCTTGTAGTCAGATGAGAAATATTTAATCACCTGGCTGTGGATGCCGTCAGGCAATGTGGAAGGGCACTGAGGAGCTCCCACTCTGTAAATGGGGCATTATAGGATTCACTGCAGTGTGTAGTGAATTTGAGGACGTTCCCTTCCAGCCGCCATTTGTGTGTGTGAGATGCTGGGGAGTAATTCTCTGATGCAGAGGCTCGAGCAAAGTGCTCAGCAAAGTGATTGGAATTGCGTTTACACCGGTACATAACTCGCCATTTATGGTAACCCCAGGGACAGCTGTTGGGGCCTGGTACTTGAAAAGACATTTGATCTCTGCCCAGACTTGGGAAGGTGATGTGCGGCACCCAATGGTGGAGACATATCTCTCCAAACACTCCTCCTTCCATTGTTTCATAAGGTGGCGAACACGGGTATGGAGCCATTTAAGGATATGAGGTGCTTCAGGGGATGGTGCCACTTATGCCATTGTAGAGCATTCCAATGATCCTTAATTGCTTCTGCGACTTCCGTCGACCACCAAGGGACTGCCTTACTCCTCAGGCACCCTAAGAGCAAGGGATTGAGTTTTCTGCCGCAGAAACAATGACGCTAGTCACCAGCTCAACCATCACATCAATGTTACCATGTGGGGGAGATTAAGCAGTGACAGCAGAGGTGAAAGTTCCCCAATCCACCTTGTTCAAACACCATCTGGGTAGGCATCCATGCACCTGACGCTGGGGCGTTAATAGGTAGATGGGGTAGTGGTCACTATCACACAAGTCATCATGCACTCACCAGTGGATAGATGGGAGAAGTCCTGGGCTACAAATTCATAAATCAATGGCCGAGTAACTACCATGAGCCAGACTGAAATGTGTGGCAGCCCCAGTGTTTAAGAGGCAGAGGTCGAATTGCAACAAAAAAGTTTCAACATCTCTGCCTCGGCCAGCAAGCATGGAGCCACCCCACATGGTGTTATGGGCATTAAAATCTGCCAGATGTAGGAAAGGTTTAGGAAGCTGATCAATCATTGCAACAAATACATTCAGGCTTACTGCACCATCTGGAGGAAGATATACACTGCAGACAGTTATTTCCTGTTTTGTCCTTATTCTCACAGCCACAGCTTCAAGAGGGGTTTGAAAGTGCACTATGAGACTTAACTTCTGAGGTCATCAGTCACCTTTAACTTAAAACTACTTAAACCTAACTTACCTAAGGATATCACACACATCCATGCCCAGAACCAGGTTTCCTGGAGGGCAATGCAGATAGCAGGTGTAAAGCTTAATAGTTGCCATAGCTCAGCCAGGCTGTGGAAAAAACCGCCGCAATTCCAGTGGTGGATGACACTGAGACTGGGAAGGCAGGGAACATACAGCGACTCAGTTTAAGCCTTAGAGTCACCTACTGGCAGCGATTTGTTGTCTGAGCAGTCTCTATCCATTGTGTCTGAGTTTCTGGCAAGATCTAGGTCCTCAGCATACGCCAAAATCTCCACCACTTCCTCTGCCACAGAGCTTGGAGGTAGCAGAGGTGTGGAAGCCACCACAACTTCCTTGGTCTTAGGGGTTTTATTTTTGGATTTCTCTCGCTGCTCTTTGGGTTTCCCTGGCTGGGAGGACTTCACTGGCTCAGTCTCCGGGACTGACAATGAGCACGAAGCCCTACGACCAGCTGCTTTTGGGCTCTTCAGCCACTGGTGGGTGTCTTCTTTCTCACTAGAAGAAACCTGGGAAAGGAGTGACCCAAGGGAACCATTCCTAGTGAGAGAAGCCAAAGAAGACTTACGCTTCTCTGGCTTAGAAGACCCACCATCAAGTGTGCAAGTGTAGTCTTCTGGCTCTGAGAGATACCTGGGTTTGCGGAGCTGATGGTGGCAGAACTGTTGTAGCGGCGGCGTAAGACGATGTCATATGCACAGGATGCAAGTGTTCAAATTTTCTCTTAGCCTCAGTGTAGGTCAGTCTGTCCAGGATCTTTTACTCCATGATTTTCCTTTCTTTCTGTAGAATCCTGCAGTCAGGCGAGCAAGGCGGATGGTGCTCTCTGCAGTTGACACAGATGGGAGGTGGGGCACATGCGGTATTGGGGTGTGTTGGGCATCCGCAATCTCTGCTTGTGACACTGAAGTACAGTGGGAAGACATATGGCTGAACTTCCAGCACTTAAAGCACCACATCGGGAGAGGGATATAGGGCCTTAAAACACAATGGTAGACCATCACCTGGACCTTCTCGGGCAATGTATTACCCTCAAAGGCCAAGATGAAGGCACCAGTGGCAACCTGATTATCCTTTGGACCCCGGTGGAAACACTGGACAAAATGTACAACTCACTGCCCTAAATTGGTGCACAGCTCATCATCAGACTGCAAAAGAGGGCCTCTGTGATTTATGATACCCTGGACCATATTTAAGCTCTTATTGGGCGTGATGGTTACAGAAACATCCCCTACTTGTCACAAGAGAGTAACTCTCATAACTGGTCTGAGGAATCTGTTTTCATCAAGACTGACCTAAATCTCATTTTGGACAAGCCATCTACCTCCCAGAACTAGTCCTCATCAGCAGAGCTATCCCTGTGTGGTCAGGGGGCTACAACCAACAGGGTACATGGCGGCCCCACCACAATGGTCTGTCTACTGTGCTGGGTATCAGGTGCAAAGAAGTCTATCGTCGTCATCGAAGCAGAAATTGACACTCCGAAGTGCATAGTGGAAAATGCACCCAGGAGATGCAAAATGAGCAGTACTGCAATGGGACGACGGTAAAGTGGGCTGAAGATCTCAATGCACGATGGACACAATGCACCTAGTAAGGTGCCCTTCCCCAGTTGGCTCGCTCACTGGGTAAATTTCGAAGAATGGAGGTCAAACCCTACAGGGGACCATCACATAAAGGCCAAAACATGTGAAACACCTTTTAGTCACCTTGTACGACAGGCAGCAATACCTCAGGCCAGTTCTAACCCCAGGATCTGCAGAGGGGGGGGGGGGGGGGGGGGGGGGGGGGGGTCAGAGTCAATGTCTGCGATTAACAGCCACTGCAAAACTGTCACCAGAGATCGATAATATAGACCAATTAGCATATAGGATTGACTTACAAAACAGAGTTAAAGAATCCACAATATTAACCAATGCACAGAAATGAGATTTATATAGAATTCTAATTGAATACGAAGAAGTATTTTCCAATTGTCCCACTAATATCAGCAATTACATATGTAAGTTTAAAATCACGTATGACACTCAATTTTTCTGTAAGCCATATCCAATACCGTTAAGTTTGAAAGAAGCAGTTAAGGAGGAAATCGACAAAACAATTGACAACAGTATAATAGAACTTACTCCTAGTGTCATGAATAACCCTTTAGTAGTGGTAAAAAAAGTTACAGGAGGTGTGCGATTAGTGGAAGACACGTGTACATTGAATAAACATGTAGAAACAGAAAGAGACAGACCAATTATCATCGGTGAAGTGTTATTCAAATTTGAGAAAACAAAGATTTTTAGCACAATAGATAATGTAAATCACAGATATACATCTTTTGCTAGCCAAAGTCTTAATAAATATGAATTAAACTACACAGCTACTAAAAAGAACTATTAGCATTAGTATGGAGTATCCAAAAATTCCAAACACTAGTATGGGGGTCAGAAATCCATATCTACACAGATCATCGAGCTATATCATTTTTTATGAATAGTCATTTGTTACATAGTAGATTAATGTGATGGATGTTGTTCCTACAAGAATATGTCATTAGAACACAGTATGTAAAAGGGTCTGAGAAAATCTTACCAGAATCTTTGTCTAGGTTACCTATCGACATGGAAGAGATAAAACGGATGGAAGGACCCAGTGTAATTTTTGCAATTAATTTTCTGACAGTAGAGTATCCACACACCAGGATACAAGAGATGGCACAAAGAGCAACAGAGAACACAGATCATGATCCCTATTTTTGCCAAGATGTTTGCTATGTGTATTAGGAATTCCTTGCCTCCGAAGCAAGCAGAAAAGTGGAAAATTATGGGCCATAATTTATTTTGGAGGGATAGTATATCATTGCAGCAGTGGATTTTATGCATTCCGAGGTTAATGGAAGATGAAATTGTGTGGTATATTCATACAGGGTATGGACACTTCAGATTAAAGAAAAGTATGGCTCGTATGAATAAGTTCTGTTACTTTAAATGGCTAGGATATAAAGTAGCATCATTAGCCTTGTGAAACCTTTCAGAAGGTGAAAGAGAGTAACACTCATGTGCATCCAATCATTCCTAGGGCTATACATGATCTTACAGCAGCAGATTTTTTAGGACCAATTCTGAAAGGATAGGGAGGAATGTCATACATTTTAGTCCTCAGAGTGTCGGTCAACCAACAGTTATACACTGTTTGCAAAAATACTTTCTGGAGGTAGGAAAACCCTACGGTTTCTCTCCAATAATGGACCACAGTTTGTTAGTAATGATTTTAAAGACTTTTTAGCATGGGAAGCTATTTATCAATTGTTAATATCCAACTATAGCCCATCCCCAAATCTGTGTGAACAGGTAATGAAAGAGATTGGGAAATTATGCCGCACCTACTGCCATGAAAACATACTTTATGGGCAACAAAGATCAAAGACTTTGAACTTATTTTAAATATACTACCACATTTATGAACGAGATTAACACCATTACAAGTAATAGGCAAACTCTTTACAGGAGAACCTTGTATTAAATGTTTCATTTGGCCTGAACAGCCTACTGAAAATGACGAACTTAAACAAAATAGTTTCTAAAAATTTTGTTGAAAGGTCACAAGAACAAGTGATTAGACATAATGAGAAGGCTATCAAACCTCAGTACACGGTCAATGAAATAGTTCTTGTAAAACAGCATCTTCAGAGCTCTGCCATGAGGAAAAAGACACACAAGTTTTTCTAAAAATATGAGGCACCATACCGAGCTCATACAGTAGTACATCCAAAAACATTCCTTTAGTGGATCCTATAATTGAGTAAGAGACAGGAAAGTAAAACATAAAGGACATAAAGTTGTATATCCCCCAGCAACATTAACGTTTTGTGTGAACAGGCAGAGTGATGACCATCAGATCCTGAGATGTTTTCGGTGTTTCTTCTGTAATAAAATTTTCCTTCACTGAATTCCCCCAACTTCTTACACTATGCTCTTACTACTTACACTGTCCTATCATCCCCCACTTACAGTTTAATTGAGAAACATACCAGCAAGGAATTGTGATTACGTCACCCAAAACTGCTCCTGGTATGTGGCTGCGTCATCCTCGATTGTTAGAGAGTTGTGCCCACTAGGAATTTTGACTGCATTGTCCTCAGTTATTCCACAGGGTGCCCGACCTGTCCTCATGGCTCGTCCCGTCTTACACTGACCTATCCCTGACTTGCTAGGTGGTGACATGAGACGGGAATTGGTGCACACATTACCCCTGATTCAAGATGGACTAAATCTGCCTAGCCAACCAGTCTCTCCCACCATCCATGTATAGTCATGTTTTATTTTTGCCTGAATTAGTCTTTGTAAGTAACCACTTCAACAGTGTTCTGTGCTAATCTGTGGACAGAAGTCTGGGTGAAGTCAGTGTCATTAATTCTATTAATATGAACGACTCCAAAAAAAATAGTTTTCAGGAAAGCTGCCTGGTAATACTCATTATAAGTAAATACAGAGAACCATTCTTGGCACATAACTTTTGAGATAATTTCCGAATTTGTGAGAATACTGTTCTCACACTGAATGTAAGATAATCGAGTTAAAGTCATTGAAGCAGAATTCACTGAAAATAATATATAATTTTATACTTGATACAGAATATTTTATACCTTTTATGAGATGTAACGTAGATGGGAGGGTTTGTATTGATTTTGAAAGGGGGTGGGTAGTGTAGGTAGAAATCGTAACTAACTCAAAACACACATCACACCTTTCAAACAACCCTCGCTAACAAGTGTGCCAGATTCTACACCATTTGCCATTTCCATAAGGGCTGCTAAGATTTCTTTTGGGGACCTTAAGGGTGAACATGAGAATGTCCATTCTGTAGGAGATGATTTAACACCATACCTTCTCCAGCATCTCACTCAAGTACTGGCGAGGTAGGGATCCTGGGGAAGGGGGGGTGGAAGGGTTTCCTGTCTTTGGGGCTGTCTTCTTTCTCTTCTTTGATCTTAGCAACCATTTTTATTTTTTCTTTCTTACTTCTCTTTTGAGGACTTATTTTCTTTTCCTCTTTCCATATTCGTATAATTCTATTGCAGAAGTCCTCCTAGTCTCCCTGGTTTACAATAACCTACAACTTATTTTCACATAACAAGGCCAAAGAATCAGAACACACGAACACATCATCTTACATACAAAGATACATGAGTAAGCGAACAATGAAGCTACTAACTAGGAATCTGTTGAGATTTAACAACCGTCAAGTGATGTAGGGGGAAGGTATGTGTACATCGGGAAATATGCACACATTGTTGTTTATTGTGACAGTTCTACATCTCGCACGCGCGCACACACACACAGACACATGCACCACACATCACGTATGTACATAATTATAGAAAAACTATGATGATTTTACAATGAGTACACATAAGGAGGAGGCATGAGTAATGAAGGAGAACACAAGCCAGATTGGAGTTAATTATGATGCTAAATTAAGTAAAGTCAGTCTAGCAAATACTCTGATGGAGTGGTGAGTCATTGAGTAGTGTGACTTGATCATTAGGTGTAGACATAGTATCTACTATGAGTTGAATCTGCTAAGGATTACATAAGTTGCAAACTATAGGATGAAGTATTAAGAAGTGAGTGTGAAATAGATTTTTATTTTTTTCCAGGAAATATTTAACTGTAGTGTACATAAAATGTATACTAGGGCAATGAACCATGAGGCCTGCTGATAAAGGATAAGGGGGGCATACCCAGACTTTGCTAACGATATGGGGCAGGTGTACCTACATAAAGATAGGATGACCTATGGCCTGAAGAACAGGGATTTGTTATCAAGTGGCATACCTACCAGAATGGATGGAGGAAGTGTACTCACAGGGTCAACCCACATGTAAGGTATCGGTACTGATCCTAGGGGAAAAGGACAGTATCATGACAGAAGTCACACGTTTTGTAGGAACTGTTCTGGCGAGTTTGAATTCTATATTCCACTAGCATTATTATATTTTATGTGAGTTTACAAGTGCTGAAAAGAAGACTTTCTTTGGTTCAGAGTTTCTCCAGACTATGAACAGTCTATAATTAATGAGACTATTACATAAGATAAGGGTTTAGAGATCAACAGAGCCGGCTATCCAGAGTTGTGCAGATCAACAAGTAATTCAACTGGTGTGAGAGAGGTGTGAAAATTGCATACAATCCATTCTCACACCACACTCCAGGTCATCTAAAGTGTTACAAAACATCAAGCTGTAATGGAGGACAAACAGAAGTTAATTACATTTTCAATGTTATCAATTTGTAATTCTGAGACATTCTGATCATTTTTTCCTGTTGTAAATTTTGACAAACTATGTGGCAAATAAAATCACATGAAATGCTTGTGAGGTTTGCCATCTAAAGTAATGTTGCTACCTTAAAACTTTTGACTTGTTAAAAAAGACAGTGGTTAGAAACTTCAAGTATAATTTACTTAACTCAAGTTTGTGCACACTACCTATTAATTCATCAAAATCCTAAATTTTAAAAAAGTATTGTAATGCACTAAACAAATACAGTTTGCATAGAATGATTAAGTCACTGCCTGTCTGTTATTGGAATCAGTCATTGCAGTCAAGGACATTTCAGAATCTGGAATAATTTAAGTTCAAAGAACCACATACATATAGCTGCAAGGTGAACACATGCCAGACAAATTTATCAAAAGAATCCCACGTTAATTCAACCATGTTAGATGCTTTTTACAAAATCCTTACTCAATAAACTCTTTTTGCACTGTTCATCAGCACAGAATTCTTTCTAAGTTGGATTAATGAAAAAACATGCAGGGAAGAGCTGCCATGTTCCATCATGATATTATTCAGTAACAGAAAAAGCACTACAGGCATGTTCAGCAAACTCAGTTTTAGTGCTGTCAACAGTCTTCTTCCAATGTTTACAATAAAATTTGATGTATTACTCCATACCTTTTCATAGTTTCTAATTTCAACAGTAGGCTGCCTGCTTTAGGACCATTACACCAGAAAATTGTTAACAAATTTAATAGCTGGGCCTTTCTAAGATTCAATGGAATTCTGTACCACATTACACAAACTGCCTTAGCAGTTGCATTTATAGATGGTAAACAGTATCAACAGTTTATAAATGAAAGTGCCATAAGGAAGACATTTTAACAGTGAATCACATAATCTTTTATATACACTAACTGAAGTTCCTAATACCAAATAGAAGATTTCAATATTTTTGTGATCTGGTCAAAAATTCAGTTTTGCACACACCAGATTTCCCTCCTCTTGCTGGAAATGACATTTTCTTCCAACACACTGAAGTTGAAATTATTATGCCATATGACTAATATTTATAACTGGAGATTGAGGATACCATGTGAACACTAAACATTATTTTTGCATAGTGGTCAGGTAAACAACAGAAGCAAAGGGGAGCACTACCAGCACCAGCAGCAGATACATAGAATGGATAAATGGCTTCTAGGTGAGCTGTTTACACTGAAGACAATTATTAAATGATCAATATCTGACATGAAATATTATGAGAAAATAGGTGTTCTTTGAACTTAAAGCTACAATAAAGAATAATTTTCAGTACCTTAAAGCCTGAGAAATATGTAAATATAATAAGACTTAAGTTTAACGATCAAAAATTAGCGATGGTAATTATATAGGGCACCTTTCTGCTTTTATTTGCATAACAAGGCACCTGTATGCTGGCTCATTGACCTTCATTCTTTACAGTACATTAAAAAATTTGTGGACACGGAGATTTCATCATGACATAATACAAGGGAATCATGGAGCACTTAAACCATGGAGGCTGGACTACATTTTGACAAATTACGAGCCTGAGCATTCTCTTCACTGTCATGCCACGTTCTGCAAAGAACACTGCTCTGCATTTCCTTCACTATTAATAAATTTGCAGCACACAGATAAAGTCTGGACAACTTACTTAGAACAGAAAACAAATAATAATAAATTGAAAACTTGGGTCAACATTATACCTGGTGCAAGCCAACTGCTTCCTGAAGCCTCTTGCACCTGTAGGCAAACAGTTTAAGCAGGTAATTTCAAGCAGTCAAGAATCTTGTCATGCAGCCCCTGCACACAAGCAGTGCCAAAGTGTTCCAATAGGACATGTATCAGCCTATGTCCGAGACCGAAATAAGTTGTAGATCATGGCTGTTGATCTCTTTCTCCTGTGACAAGAAACTGACAGTTAGTAAGAACAGTCAACATCATTGTAACATGATTAATGGTATTGTATTTGATGTACAGTCTGTGATGGAGTACAGGCCACAATTAACAATTTAGTATTTTTAGATTTTGGCATCAGAAGTGTACTTAACTTTTGTCTGTAGCTACATTCATCAATCCCACATTCATTGTAGACTGTATACAAGTACAAGGCAAACATACAAGAAGATAATAATAACAACAACAAGATACAAGAAGATAATAATAACAACAACAAGATACAAGAAGATAATAATAACATCAACAAGATACAAGAAGATAATAATAACATCAACAAGATACAAGAAGATAATAATAACAACAACAAGAAGATACAAGAAGATAATAATAAGAGGGGAGGCGGTAATAAGAGGGGAGGCGGTAATAAGAGGGGAGGCGGTAATAAGAGGGGAGGCGGTAATAAGAGGGGAGGCGGTAATAAGAGGGGAGGCGGTAATAAGAGGGGAGGCGGTAATAAGAGGGGAGGCGGTAATAAGAGGGGAGGCGGTAATAAGAGGGGAGGCGGTAATAAGAGGGGAGGCGGTAATAAGAGGGGAGGCGGTAATAAGAGGGGAGGCGGTAATAAGAGGGGAGGCGGTAATAAGAGGGGAGGCGGTAATAAGAGGGGAGGCGGTAATAAGAGGGGAGGCGGTAATAAGAGGGGAGGCGGTAATAAGAGGGGAGGCGGTAATAAGAGGGGAGGCGGTAATAAGAGGGGAGGCGGTAATAAGAGGGGAGGCGGTAATAAGAGGGGAGGCGGTAATAAGAGGGGAGGCGGTAATAAGAGGGGAGGCGGTAATAAGAGGGGAGGCGGTAATAAGAGGGGAGGCGGTAATAAGAGGGGAGGCGGTAATAAGAGGGGAGACGGTAATAAGAGGGGAGACGGTAATAAGAGGGGAGACGGTAATAAGAGGGGAGACGGTAATAAGAGGGGAGACGGTAATAAGAGGGGAGACGGTAATAAGAGGGGAGACGGTAATAAGAGGGGAGACGGTAATAAGAGGGGAGACGGTAATAAGAGGGGAGACGGTAATAAGAGGGGAGACGGTAATAAGAGGGGAGACGGTAATAAGAGGGGAGACGGTAATAAGAGGGGAGACGGTAATAAGAGGGGAGACGGTAATAAGAGGGGAGACGGTAACAACAGGAAGACGATAACAACAGGAAGACGATAACAACAGGAAGACGATAACAACAGGAAGACGATAACAACAGGAAGACGATAACAACAGGAAGACGATAACAACAGGAAGACGATAACAACAGGAAGACGATAACAACAGGAAGACGATAACAACAGGAAGACGATAACAACAGGAAGACGATAACAACAGGAAGACGATAACAACAGGAAGACGATAACAACAGGAAGATTACATATTGGATAACCACAGTGACTGAATAGAAGCAATGTAAAAAACACAGATGCCTATAAATATCTAGGATACAGACAAAAAATAGGAATAGATAATACAAATTTTAAAGAAGAACTAAAAGAAAAATATAGACAAAGACTAACAAAAATACTGAAAACAGAATTGACAGCAAGAAACAAGACAAAAACTGTAAATACTTATGCTATACCAATATTGACCTACTCATTTGGAGTAGTGAAATGGAGTAAGACAGACCTAGAAGCACTCAATACACTTACACTATCAAAATGCCACAGACATAGAATACATCACATACATTCAACAACAGAAAGATTCACATTAATCAGAAAGGAATGAGGAAGGGTATTTATCGACATAAAAGCCTACATTATGGACAGGTAGACAATTTAAGAAAATTCTTTATAGAATGAGCAGAAACTAGCAAAATACACAAAGCAATCACTCATATAAATACATCGGCTACACCATTGCAATTTCATAACCACTTCTACAACCCTTGAGATCACGTAACAGCAACAGATATGAAGAAAGTAAATTAGAGGAAAAAAAAAAAAAAAAAAAAAAAAAAAACACTACATGGGAAGCACCCGTATCATCTAACACAGCCACACATAGATCAAGACGCATCCAAAACATGTCTAAGAAAAGGCAATATACACAGTGAGATAGAAGGATTGACAATTGCAAAACAGGATCAAACAATAAACACCAGATATTACAGCAAGTATATTATTAAAGATCCCAATACCACAACAGATAAATGCAGACTTTGCAAACAACAAATAGAAACAGTAGATCACATCACAAGCAGATGTACAATACTAGCAAATACAGAATACCCCAGAAGACATGACAATGTAACAAAAATAATACATCAACAACTTGCCATACAACATAAACTAATAAAACAACATGTTCCCACATACAAGTATGCACCACAAAATGTACTGGAGAATAATCAATACAAATTATACTGGAACAGAACCATTATAACAGATAAAACAACACCACATAACAAACCTGACATCATACTCACCAATAAAAAGAAGAAATTAACACAACTAAGCGAAATATCCATACCCAATACAACAAATATACAGAAGAAAACAGGAGAAAAAATTGAAAAATACATCCAACTGGCTGAGGAAGTCAAGGACATGTGGCATCAGGATAAAGTTGACATTATACCAATTACACTATCAAATACAGGAGTCATACCACACAATATCCACCAGTACAGCAACGCAATACAGCTATATCCAAACTTATATATACAACTACAGAAATCTGTAATTATTGATACATGTTCAGTTACCCGAAATTTCCTAAATGCAATGTAACATATACCGTACAGTTAAAAGGAAGTCACACTTGATCAAGGTCCATGTCACTTTCGGTTTTTAACCAGACCTAATGTCTGAGAAAGGAAAGAAATAATAATAATAATAATAATAATAATAATAATAATAATAAAGAATAGGCCTCTGGTATGTTATGCCAGTTGTAAAAGGCAACGAAAAGTACAAACCACTAATAGGGCTAACCCCCC
>NW_026048484.1:300000-476772 GCF_023864345.2 Schistocerca serialis cubense
ACGATAAGTAGTGAATCCATGGAACACCTCCTCTAGTGCCAACAGACATATGCCTGTCAGTCGATAAAATGTCCCACAGCTCAAAAATGTTTCTTCTGGTCATATGTTAATAAGATTTTTTTTATTTTTTACCAGAACTATCCAATGTAAGAATGGCGAACATTTAATAAAATATTCTGTATGAGCAGAGAAATTGTTGAAAATGTGAAGAGGGATGAAAAACTAGTATAGTCCAATGTCGTTGAAAAGCAAACATAGATCGACTAGAATATTGGATATGTATGAGGTAACTGAAGATATCAAGTTGAGTATGTCTTCGTTAGAAAAAGAGAGTTTCTGCACTGCAGAGCACGCCCGGGGGCTGAAGTAGACTCAAAACATAGTGCAGTTTCGATGAGCAGTAGGTTGAATCTCTACAAGATAAAGGAGAGGTGGTATACGACGAAACAGAAAGCTGCAAAATTAGGACAGTATGAAATGGAGTGCAATTTATATGAGGTAACGACCAATGATCTATATAACGACATGAAAGTAGTTACAAGAATTAAAATGTACTAAAGCAAAATAATTAAGGCACGACAGAACATCGTTTGTACACAAAACTCCAAAGAGTTATGTATCACGCAGAAATACCGAATCTTAACAACATAAGAAAAACATTACAAGAATCTTATGAATGAGGTAAGAAAATAACACTATAGCTGGCCAGGGAACGAAGTTAATGGCAAGTAAAAGTAGAATGTATCAGGAAGGATGAAGAAACAGTATAGAAACCTTATTGAATAAGATATAACTGCAGAAAAAATTGACGTGACATACAGAAAAATTTCTTGTAACTCCGGAGAAGTAAAACGTAGGAAACTTTCATGCAGCTTTCCTTTTCGCTTTGTGGCCGAACGGTTCTAGGCGTTTCAGTCTGGAACAACGCGACCGCTACGGTCGCAGGTTTGAATCCTGCTTCGGGCATGGATGTGTGTGATGTCCTTAGGTTAGTTAGATTTAAGTAGTTCTAAGTTCTAGGGGACTGATGACCTCAGATGTTAAGTACCAGAGTGCTCAAAGCCATTTGAACCATTTCTCCTTTTCGTTCTGAGTGAGCCCGGTCATCTCTGGACAGCTACTGCGACCTGGTATATTCTTCTGAACATGTCTACTGTATTCAGCTTTCGTCTCCTCTGTAATTTGTACTTCCCATACTTCTTTCCATTACCAACTTGGTGATTCTCTGACCCCGCAGAATGTGTCTCATCAGCCTGTCCGCTCTTATAGTCAAGTTGTGCCACAAAGTATTCTTCCTCTTTTGGATACACCCATTAGTTATTCGATCTGCCCATCTTATTTCCAACACTCTTCTACAGCACCACATTTCAAAACCTTCCATTTTCCTCTTGTCTGAAAGGCTCATCGTCCACATTTCACTTTCGTACAAGCGTACACTCATTTCAGATAACTCCAAAAGAGACTTCTTCCTCCTAGTCTCATGTATGTGAAGTCAGGGGATGGTGGTCAGATGTGTAGGTCTCAGGCAAGGGGATACTTGTTATTGTGTTCAAACTTGCACATGTCTTGTGTCTCTTTTTACAGGAGATGTGGGCTTCACGTGTATCATGTTGCTGTCAGAGGCCTGCAGCTGTGTACAAGTGGACTGCCAAGAACCATTAGGGAACGGACGGTCTATAACGTTAAAGAGCGAGATATGTGGTACGTTTAAGAGATATCTAAGTGGTCGGTTCTCTAGTATGAGCTGGACACTGAAGCAATTATGGTAAGATGACTATTTCCTTGTGGGTCTGGATATAACGCAAGATTTTTCTGGGATTTTTAACAAAATGGAGATGTGTAATTACCTTACATCAAACCATGACCTCTGTGTGCAAGACGACTACCAAGGAAACAGCAGTGAGATTGTGAGAAACAATAAGACATTTTGAATAGACAGTTTAATGTGTGTGAGTTCCAGTTGTAGAATAAAGATAAATATCATATTAATACGTCAAATCATTAGCCAAGAACTGAACAATTATATCAGAAACCATCTATTTATTTTATGAAGTGTCCTTTATATGTGTGCATGAGAAACTTTTACATTTTCCTAAGCTCAACAATATGCTGTTACCAGATTGCAGGCCACGATTTGTAACTATAGAATGGATGGTGTGCTTGCTTCTGTGGAAGACTGTCTGTTTGTATTAAATGCCAAGAAAGAGTATTTCCATTATGCTCCCCTGCATTCTGTGACTATCGTTTCTGTGTGGTGCAAACAGTTGGACAGCTTACAGAATAGTTGCTGTGATTAACAGTGTTCTGCAATTTTCCTGCTGAGGTAAGAAGAATACATAAACGTTGACTGGTGTACAAGTAAATCTTCCAATCAAGACCGAGAAAAATTAACTTTGTTCTGATTGCCTACAGTTTTAATTATTTACCTGTAAACTGTGTGAAAATTGTTAACACAAGCTCCAACAACAACAACATAAGCTTTCCTATTATAGTCAAATATGTATTATTCTCATTGTAGAGCGTTGTTACACACTATACTGTCAAACATATTTGTTGCCAAACTAGGATTGGGTACCATCTTATTCCATAGGTCTCAAGGAAAAGGAGCAATATACTAAAAGGACTTAAACAATTTCCTATTGTAGAAATGACGCCTTTCTGTCTAGCTAATATCTTACTTGTATGCAAAAGAAAGCGGAAATGGAAGTCCAAAATACAAACTCGAGTATTTGCTGAAAATAGTTGCTACACGAGAAGAATGTGATCTGCTAGTGGAAAAAAAAATTATTGAAGAAGTGCAGACAGGGCTACAGATTACTTTAAATGCAATGTGTGATGTGTGGAAAATTCTGGACATAACTGAGATAGATACAGGATATCAGGTTTTATTATAAATACCAATGTCAAATGCCCATATGTTAGAGCACGTATAGAAAGTGATTAGTCCAGCAATATTTACTATATTAGAGGCGGCACAAAAAGTCTAGTTATAAAGCTCCATCCTCATTTGGATCTGCTTAAAAGTATGGTTACAGTATTGCTAATGTGGTGGTCTCGAAATTGCATATTTAGCAAGAAAAAAGTCATTTACACGAGCTTAAAACTAATGGAATAACTACATTTAACGGCCATTCTTAGCTTATAAACCGTGGGAAATGAGCTCCATGAATATAAAACTGATATATAATCTTGAAAAGAAAGATACTTGCGAAGTTTTGGCGCGTACTGGAGACATGGGTGTGTGGAAACATGATGTGAAGAACGTTTGTTTTACCTGCTCAGTGGTTTGGTTGGTGAATGAAAAGATAGACCTGAAGTGTTCTTAGTGGTCCTGACTTAATGAACTGACTTTAGAGAAGAATAATCCTGCCAAAGAAATGTGATCAGGACAGTTCCAAGAAAATGAACCACAGAAGAAATGGTTCGCCTACAACGTGACGGCGCTAACGATATGCGTGGTGCAATTAATAACCCATCACTCGCGTGGTGACTTATTAAAAGGACTCAGTATTCTTGTATGTTTCTTTATTCACTGTGATATCTCCTTAAAATCAAGCCAGGAAGTTAAATAAAAATAACTAATTGTCTATTAATTCAAACTTCATACTCTTTTATTGCCATATATTAATTTGGGCTGTGTCCATCTTTCCGGACAACTGAAATGTATAACATCTTACGGAATGGCATCAAAGTACGTTAATTATTCCATCATAAAATGTGGGAAATAACGAAGACAAGAAAGCGAGAGCGAGCAACGTGCCCAGCATAAACAGGCAGTGTGCAGCTTTCATATAAATACAATGAACCTAATACTGCGATGTTTAACGTTACAACCTTTTGATCTGAAGTCAGTAGTGCATCATAGATGTGAATGCTGGATATTCGATTACGATGGAGCTGCTGAATAGTGATGTTTATGATCAAACTGATTATATTTTATTTTGAATCAGTGCAGGACCAGGTGTTACCTAACCCCAGCACTGTACATGCCTTGGTAATTACGCCCAATGCGGGTCATTAACTTCATTATTACGCTGATTTTCAAAAATAATACATGTTATTTTGAGCTTAATTACTATTCTGTTTTTGAACATTTCCATTTTACGTTCTGATTGCAGCAAAACGTAGAAGCAAATTATGTCGTCGTCGCTCGGCAGGCACACACACCGCTGTCCTTACACTTTACTATCATTCTGTGAGACGATTTCCTCACCACGCGTCCAATTTTAACCCATATAAACTGGGTGTGGTGCAAAATGCGATTTTATTGCTGCGAAAAAGTGCATATGGAGACTTGTTTGAACAGTAGCCACACACTGCGCTGCTGTTCTTTAGTGACGAGGCACACTTTCATTTATCTGAGTGCGCTAATAAACAAGACACGCCGTGCTAGTGGGCTAACAAACCTGGACAACTTCACGAGAGGACCAGACAGCCCTTATGCATCCATTACGTGTAGCACTTTGGTGTGCAGTGTTGAGAGTACACTAAATGTGAATTCTCGGAGAGTATTCAGCATGACTGAGGACTGTTTCTTGCTCCTTCTTGGACAAATTAATATTGTGGTTGCTTAGTTGCATGTAGCTTGGACGACGGCGCATACAGTGCGAACTGATTTGCGTGTTTTGCAGGGAAGTCCTCCGGGCGCCTCATCTGATCTTCCGTGACAGTTTCCTCATCGAATTATACCCTTGTGACGTTTCTTAGGGGATTTCCAGAATCCATTCCCTACAGCGATCGTCCAAGGACTCTTGCACACTGGAAGGACAATATACTCTCAGCAGTAGCCCGCACATCCATCTCTATGCCAGCCAGATTCAAACGTAAAATCAAAATTCGAATAACTCAGTGTATTGACAATAAAGACACAATTTTCAAACACCTATAATATTAATCCTCGCATTACCAACGTTTCTCAAGGAGGCGGGGGGACTTTATGCGCACCTTAAAAACTAAGAAAAAACAAAAGTTTTAATTGTTGTTGACATATATTAACATCATACTTTTTAAAGAGGTACTAATGTTTAAGTAGGGACTAGAGCTTCAAACTATCTTTTAACACACACATACACAAAAGTAAATACAAATTTCGTTAATTTCTCACAGCATACTTTTTAGAGAGATCTTTATGTCTCACAATGGTCCCTATACTAGAAGCTATGGAATCTCGTAGAATATTTCATTAAAAACACAAATATTTATTTCAAAATTTTAAAATACACTGACGGAAAAAACCAAACACCAAAAAATAATTTACGTAGAGTAATGAAATTTCGGGAATATATCTCGTCTCATGATGTTCGATATCAGCTCAAGTGGAGACAAATCCGGTAGTCAAGCATGCCAAGCAACATGTCGGCACTCTGTACAGCATGTTTGGTTTCAACAGCGGTATGCAGGTGAGCGTTATCTTGTTGAAAGTCACCCCTGGAATGCCATTCATAAATGACAGCACAACAGGTCGAATCACCAGACTGACGTAGAATTTGGCAGTCAGTATGCGTGGGGTAACCAGGACAGTGGTCCTGCTGTCATATGAAATCCAACCCCAGATCATAGGCCCAGCTGTCTTCAAGAACAACGGTGGGCTGGCAGCGCTCAACTTTCAATTCCATGCAAAGATTCAAGAAAATTTCAAGAATATCAGTTATTTGTATATAAAGGGTGTAAATTCTAAGTTGGCAAACCAGAATAACTCGAAAACTACGCTTCACACGAAAGAATGTGTAGAATCCAAAGATGATTATTTTCGAGGGGGACATCTGTTGGTGCTAAAATTAGCCCGCCACCCCAGCCCCCTGGGGTTGGGACGGGAGGCAACTTCAAAATTTGAAATGGGAACCCCCTTTTTATTGCAGAATCAGATTGTACATAAAAAACTACGTACATTTTGTCTGAATTAATTGTTTTGATTCTTGGTGGTTCGCGCTCTAGTTCAAGAAAATTCATGTTCTCGTTTTTGTGTGGAAAATGGTTACGGATAAATAACAAATTGCTCTCTCTCATACCCCACCCTATGTGAGGAGACGGAGGGTTTTTGTGTTAGCGAATCAAAGTTTACGAGCTAAATAAGTATGTTTTATAGCTTAATACACAAGCAAGTGCTGTATCAACTTCGCCACAACAGACAGCCACGTCCACGACACAGCCTCCGTGCTATTCCACCGTCCAAGCTACATGCAGTGAACAACAAGAGGAATGGAACGAGCACTACGTTCATTTCGACGTTCAATGTGCTACACTTCAAGTGCAGTGTACTGCGAAACTTTCTCGTTTCACGTCAATGGGTGGTATAGGTGTTTACCAACTCCCTCAGAAGTTATTCTCGACTAGTAGAGTTGCTGGTTTTTGAAGAATTAGTTTCTGCCCTCACTAAGTAATACGAGGATCAGGTGCAGGTGGCTGCAGCTCGTTACAAGTTATTTCGATTGTGGGGAAGGTCAGAACAGACATACCATCAATAGGTCACTGAACTTCAGTCTTTGACACGGCAGTGTAGTTTGCAATGTAGCTGTGGACGGCAAATGTAGTGAAACAATGGTTCGTGATGCAACTATGTACAATGTGCCAGATCCTACTTTGAAACAAGTGTTACAAGTTATTGAACATCAGGACTCATGTGATAGTGCCGTGGAAAACTTTGAGGTAGCTCTCATTTGCAGTGTAACACAGAGTGACAAACAGATACGGTCTTGCCACCAACCACCACACACAAACTAGCCACCGCGCCATGGATAGAGTAAACAAGCGTTAACGCATGTTTCTGCTGTGAAATCATGTCAAGACAAAATTTCCCCTCGTGGAACGTGACCTGCTTTGCTTCTGGAATGCCAGCTCATGTGCAGTCTGTATACTTGCATCAGAAAAAGAACTCTACCCACGTTCGCTCTCGTAAGTGTGAAGCACCTTCACATTCAGAGAACCTAGTTTTTTCTATCCGGCTACCGCTACTAGTAATGATTAAATACAGGATGTGCCTTCACCCCGCCAAAATGCTGTGCAACGACAGTGAGATAAACTGTTTGTGACCTTAGTGAGTGTCAGAGGCTGTTCAGTTAGGCACTCACACTTCCGTTTCGTTGCTCAATGGTGCCACTTATGAACAGCTGGGCTCGGCACAGTTCAGAAAATCTTGCACGCGACTTACTGAGGATAACGGTCAGGGCATTCCGCTACTTTACGCGTTGTTTACCTGCCACATTCCAGTCTCACACCAAAACAAGGACATTTACAATTCTGCGTTCAGGTACCTGTGAAAATATTTTTGGATTTGATTCATTTCATTTGTTTGGTCTTCCTATTCACGACAATGTACTTCCTGTTTCTGCCTTCTGAAGGACATTCTCTTCAGTCGTCGTTGGTCCCGTTCTTGCAGGATCTTTTTCTGCTCGCAGCTATGTCGGAGATTTGATGTTTTACAGGATTCCTGATATTCACGATATACTCGTGAACTCGTCGTGCGGGAAGGTCCCCCATTTCATCGTTACCTCGGAGACGCTGTGTCCCATCGCTAGTTCGCCGGCTGTAACACCACGTACAAACTCATTTAAATTTTGATAAACCTACCACTGTAGCAGCAGTAACCGATCTAACAAATGCGCGAAATACTTGTTGTCTTATATAGGGATTGCGGACCGCAGCGTCGTATTCTCCACGTTTACATGTCTCTGTATTTGAGTACGCATGCCTATTCCAATGTTTTGGCGCTTCAGTGTATATTACGTGTTATATGAGAATTTTCACATGTAATGTATGTGGTATCTTAGAGCTAAAATAACCTACTAATTATAGTTAACAAATAAATAATAACAAAAAAACTGTCATAACAATCGTCAGTCAAGAGGTTCTGACTTCAGGCATTCAAAGTACTAACTTCTTACTTCTTAGATCCCTGCCCGACTGTGTTTCTCTCTTGAGATGAATGTGAGCCTACATGGTGCTACATAATGGTTAGGTAATTAATTGCGATGGTATGAAGCACGATAAAATATAACAGTGACACCAAAGGGCTTGAGAAAATACGAAGTGTTGGAGTAGACAAATTGTGGAGCAGAAATAAATGTGGCTATTAGTGTTCTGTATTGATTCGACTGTTCCTGCAGTAGCTATTACAATGACAGCCACCTTAAAAATATTACTTACTTAAAATATAACTTCGTTCCTACGCTACATCAATATCATACCATTCATTTTTCATGTTTTAATGAAGGTGTTTCTCGTTCATTACAGCTGAGAGACAGCCCAAACATTCTGCGTCGCCTCACACAGACGCAGTGTACGTATCTGTCACCTGCCAGATGTTATTTCGGCGGCCACAAATGCCGAGGAAGGCGCAGTAGGAACTCTCAGCCGCAGCTGCCAAGGCAAGTGGACTCCGTGCTCTGGGGAAACAGGTTAGTGCTTTCATAAGTAATAGTATACAATGACGAATAACTGCCACCCGAGTAGTTCGTAATTTAGTACAGAAGAATCACATCTACACCAACGGTCATTAAAGATGCGGGACTTTGACCTTGAAGGCGACATGCAGTAAACGGCAAATTAGCTGAAGTGCACTATATGCTTTTACATGCAGATGGTTTGAATATCAGCGCTAACGCGCGACGTGGATAGGAATAACACCACCTGCATATTGAATACAACTGAAGGATAAGCATGGTGTCTCTCATTCACAGACAGTATTTCCACGTTATTTGTTTCTGAGATCACAAAGATATGCCTCGTGTAGTATGTAGATATACCAGTACCTGCCGAATGTCGACGATCTCAAGGGCTCAGCATTTGTTTGCTGAGTACGGGCTTGGCGACCCCACGATTCCTGAGCTAAGGACTGGTAAGCGCCACCAGTCCCCTGCCACCGCAAACTCTGGGCACGCTTCAGCTACCACCGTGTGGCGCGGCGGTGGAACGTAGTGTGTTTCAGGGAATGGGGATCTTAGCTTCACTGCCCGGATCGTGAGGATGGAATAAACCTCTATAAACAACCCCTCACTCTCAAGGTGTGCTGCTCGCTGATGAGATGCGTGGCTGTTGAGGTGGAACAGTCGTCAGCGGGCAGCCTCTGGGGAAGCCGCCGCACCTCAGTCGTATAAGGCTTACTCAGGCATGCGGGGCTCTGTCTGAGTGGACCCTTATTTCCCTAGCTGCTCGTGGGACCGAAATGGAACCCTCTAAATCTTATTTTCCTCTTCCCAGTGGGTAGGGTCTACAGCCTGGGAGTTCTCTCACCCATTCATCAAACAGAATGAGGGAGGCTAGTCCTCCTGATAATCAACTTTTTATCAGTAATGGGGCTCAAGGAGTCATGAATTCCAACGTCTTTGTAGTGATCAAGAGGAAGGGGGGGGGGGCGTCGTTTGAAAAAGTGTCCCCCTTCTATACCCACAAAGACTTAGAAGGGCTGGCTGGCTATTGAACGGTTGCGAAATGGTTCCTTGCTTGTTGAGACTAACCAGGCAAAGCGGATGGAACTTCTTATGAAGTCACAGAAATTGAGTGAGTACGACATCATTGATGAGTTGCATAATTCCCCTAACTCCAGCCAAGGTGTGGTAACCTACAGTGATATTGTGGACATACATGTTGCTGAACTGAAACAAGAACGGGCACCACAGGGGATCATAGGTGTGGAACAAGGGATACGCTAGACCAATGGAGAGACTGAGGAGACTGCCACTTTTATTGTGACCTTAAATTCTCCAACGCTACTTGGACACATCATGGCAGGTTTACTCCGACTTAGGGTTCGATCCTATGCACCTAAGCCTGTGCGAGGCGTTTTGGCCATACAACGCTAAGTTGCAGAGGCGAAGCGACTTGTGGGAAGTGTGGAAAGGCAGCCCATGAAGCTCAGATGGACTATCCGTCTCCACCAGTCTGCATTAACTGCTCTGGGAGCCACCCAGTCTGGATCCGAGCCTGCCCTGTTTTTGCAGAGGAATGCAAAATTCAGGAAAGCCAAGTGACTAAGCAGATCCCCTAAGCAGAAGCCAAAGAGGACTATCAGGCAATGAAACCCCTGTCTGCCACTTCTTATACTACAGAAACCTGTCATTAAGGTCGACGCTTCGACTCAAACGATGTCCAGTGTACCATTATCCACCACTAGCACCTATACTTGCACCTGCATGTGCCAAAGCTGAATGAAGACATAGCGATCCAGGCAGCTACAATGGAAGAAACTGGTAATGCTTCCGCAGGGCGCAGCCCAAAGGAACCCAAAAAGCAGAGTGTCTCTCAACGCCAACTTTTTTCAAAGAATTGTGACTCTCACCACTCCCCTTCCCCCTCATCCTTACCAGGAATGGGAGCGGAGAAAGGAACTCAACATTCGGGTCGAAAGCTGACCCATGTGCCATCAGATGTCATTCTGGCATGTCTGACTGATGATGAGGCCATCATGGATTCTGATGTCTCATCATCAGACAAAGTCAACCCCACCACCCTGCCTCGCTCTACAAGCGCCACACCATCTTGGAGCAAAGACAGGAGTAAATCAAGACCACATTGATGAAATGGCTCCCGCACTCCATTGTTATATCAATGGGCACAAGACTCATCTGGAGGAATTGACACTCCTTGTACAGGACAGACCCCTTTTCCTTTGCCTTCAAGAGACTCATTTTAACTAGACTAACACATCTGTACTTTACAGAAAAGAAGACCTTACTGGTGATAGGACAAAAGGTGGGGTTACAGTGTTCGTGAAGGACACCACTCCTCACCTATTTCCTTAACAAAAACACTACAAGCAGTTGCTGTTGGGATAGTAGCCCACGCTGACTTTACTGTGTGCTCCCTGTACCTACCACCTCATGAGCCTCTTGACAGTGGTGTCCTCACTCATCTCTCCCCCACCCATTCCTCGGTTTAGGGGACTTCAATGCACAGAGTGCACTATGGAGTTCTCACACCACTTGAGGATCTACTGCACACAACAGATCTCATACTGTTGAATATGGGTCAAGTTACTGATTATAGCACCACTACAGGTTCGTCTACGGCCATAGACCTCTCCTTCTGCTCGCCTGCGCTTAGAGACACTGATCAGTGGGCAGTGGGCGATGACCTTTCTGGTAGTGACCATTTCCTTATCTGGATCCATCTGCCTGATGGAGAAGATCCTGAAAGAAAGCCATCGAGATGGTTGTTCAGAAAGGCTAACTGGATGCTTTAAAGGTAGTTAGCTGTTTTAGAGCAACGTGACGGCATCCAGGATTGGGTGGATCGCATTACAGTTATGATTCACAATGCCATTGATGCATCCATCCCAAAGTCAGCAGAAAAACCTAGGAAGTGACCTGTCCCGTAGTGGAACGATGAGTGCCGTTTTGCAATCACGAGGGCAGCAATGTGCAGATTTAGAAGATACCTTACAGATGAGAATCTTGCAAGCTATCGAATGGCGCATGCAAAGGCGAGGAGAATAATTCGGGAGAGCAAACACAGCTCTTGGCAAGAGTTCCTGAACTACATCAATAGGTCCACACCCACATGTAAAGTATGGGATGCCATTAGGAGGATCTCAAGGAACAACCCTCGCCTGCCAATAGCAGCTGTACGAATACACGGGTCTGTTGTAACATCGACAAAGAATATAGCTCAGACAATAGCTGAATCATATAAATCCATTACGGACGATTCCAGCCAGGATTACACTTCTGTCGATATCGGGAGTCACAGGAGAAGACCGATCTTGATTTCCATTCCACCATCATGGAAGAATACAACCAGTCTATCTCTCTGTGGGAGCTGGATTCTCCAGTGTCACTTGCTTGTGATACGAACCCTGGAAGCGTCCTAATAACCTACAGTATGTTGCAACAGTTGGACTGACAGTCGAAGGAAGTCCTCCTTCAGCTCTCCAATAAAATTTGGATAACTGGCGACTTTCCCAACTCTTGGAAGGACTGTATTTTAATGACAATTTTAAAACCAGGAAAGGATCGGACACACCCTGGTAGTTATCTTAGTGTTAGCCTAATGAGCTGCATAGGAATGACACTGTAGCGTGTGATCAATCGGCTCCTAGTGTGGATTCTGGAAACCAGGTCCCTGCTCAGTCGCTCCCAGCGTGGGTTCAGGTGGTACCGCTCCACTCTCGATAACCTGACCCTACTCGAAGCTGCAATTGAGCAAGCTTTCCTTCGTAAGCAACACCTTATCGTGGTTTTCTTCGATTTGGAAAAAACCTATGACTCTACCTGGTGGCAAAATATTTTGTCGCAGCTCCATTAGTGTGGATTCCGTGGATGTCTACCTACCTTCATGCCGTCCTTTCTCTCGGACAGATATTTTAGATACAGGGTTGGCAATGTCCTGTCTGACCGTTTTAAGCAGGTGAATGGTGTCCCTCAAGGGACTGTTTTAAGTGTCACCGCTCTCGCCATCATAATCAATAGCATTACAACCACAGTGCGACGTCCAGTACTATCTTCCTCGTTTGTGGACGACTTCTCCATCTTCTGTGCATCCTCCAACCTCACCACGGCTACTCGGCAATTGCAACTGACGATCAGGCGGTTGGAGGAAGGGTCTTGCACCACAAGTTTTAAATTCTCATTAGAGAAAACAGATTGTGCTGATTTTAATCGTTCGCGCGGTCTGTTTAATTTCTCCCTTTTTAAAACTGGGGGTCACCGTTCTCACTTTTAAGGGAAAGGTGAAGTATATGCGTCGTACCTTTGATGAGAAGTTAACATGGTTGCCGCACCTTAAAGAACTGAAACGGAGAGGTCTCAAGGGCTTAAACATCCTTAAAAGTGTCAGTCATAGGCCTTCATTAGCCGACAGAGCGCGTCTGCTCCAACTCTATAAGGCCTTTGTGCGATCCTGGCTTGAATACGGATGCCAGGTTTATGAGTTAGTGAGGCTTTCATACCTTAAAATACTGGATGCAGTTCACCATGAGGGTATTAGGCTGTCAACAGGTGCCTATAGCACGAGCCCTGTTGTTTGTTTGTGTGCGGAGCCTGGAGAGCCTCCGCTGTCTATTCAACGTCTCCTTCTCGTGGTACGCCAAGAATGTAGGGCACTGTCCGTTCCTACACCGGCAGCATCCAGATACGTTGTTCAGCCGCCACTGGAAGGGCTGTTCGATCATCGACCACAAGGAACACGGCCATTTGGGATCCGTGCAAGGGAGAGCCTTGAGTTTTACAAGTGGAGTGCATTCAGGTCCAAAGCCAGGGGTGGTGTAGGCTCTCCCGCTGACTACTAGCGAGGCCCTGATTGCTTTTAGAACTGACTGCTTACAAGAAGCATTGTAAGCAGGCCGTATTTTTAAAATTAAAATTTAACGATATTTTACGTAGCCACCCAGATTTTATTACCATCTATGCTAATAGTTCTAAGCAGGGAGATGTTTTCGGTTGTTCCGTCGTGTTCCACGACATTGTCCTCATGATAGGGCTCCAAGAGCAGTTTTCAGTTTATTATGCGAAACTGTTTGCTATCCTGAGGGCAATGGAGACGGCGTCGTGAGAAAAAGTTTATAATCTGCTTCGACTCTCACCGTGCCCTTCTCGCTGTCGGACAGATATACCCAGCAGGCCGAATGGTGCAACAAGTGCAGGACGCTCTCCTTCTCTTGCGAAGACAAAACAAGGAAGTTATTTTTTGCTGGATTTCAGAGAAACGAACTCGCTGATGCTGCTGCTAAGGATGCTTGCTCCCTTCCTTCTCCTGTCCGCTGTTCAGTCCCTCTGCGGGCTGTCGCTTCATTTGTGACCAGGATGGCCACATGTTGGTGGGAGTCCCAGTGGCTGGAAGTGAGGAACAATAATCTATGTTCCATTAAGACTTCCGCTCGCGACGGTGTGAAGAAGCAGCCCTTACTCGACTCAGAGTGGGACATTGTCGATTGACACATGGCTTCCTCTTACGTCGGGCGGAGCCCCCAGTATGTGAGAGATGAGCGGCACAGCTGTCAGTACGACGTACTTTAACTGAGTGTGTTTTATATGACAAACTGAGGGTTGAACTGGGTCTTCCCTCTATTTTAGCTGATTACGAGGCTTAAAATTTTGCGTGGTGTCCGGTTTTCTTCCCAAAATACCTAGTGTGAGATCTTAATGTGTAATAAAGTGCTTGGGTCGTCATCCAGCCACATTTATTTGCCCCCTTTTTAACAGCATCTTTCCAGGTATTTTCTCCGTGATTTTATTTCGTTACCCCGCTGTGTGTCGCTGGGGTTTTATTACCTGATTTTCTGAACCTCGCCCTTTTGGGATTGCTTTAAATTTCCTGTAGCGGGTTTAAACGTAGTTTTCCAGGTTATTTATCTCCTTCCATAGATTATGAAAATCTTCTTCGGTATAACATTAATGCAAAGGTGCTGATGACCTAGATGTTTAGGGTCCTCCGCCATTAATCGTCATCATCATCATCACCGAATGTCGACAGCATCGGAATCTTGGTTTATCAAGACTGCATCCTATTGTTCCAGGATACTGCTGTTTGCATTAATCGCAGTCCTTCGACTCTCATGAGTCTATGGAACTGATAGGTTCATACCCGACGTCATGCGGGGTATCCTCGACAGTAGTAGGGCGCTGCAGTTTCAGGGAGCAGATAGATAGACTGGGAAAACCCAGGTGCACTGGAGAGGAACGTGACTTTCTAGCCACCATGATGGAAACGAGAGACTACCGTACTTACTAAATAGACCAATATCCCGTAAAACCTGATCCAAGACAGCTATAACATAATTAAACACGCTTACAGAAGCAGACAAGGAGTTTCTGATTAATGAATTACTAAAGTGTTGCAAATAATATGAAATTTAAAAAGTAATACTCATATATTATCAACGTCTTGGCTGAAATGGATTAACTATGTCTCAATGGATAGAGTCTGATGAGTTCGGTCAGAGGGTATCAGAAGAATACAAGATAATTTAAACTATATGACAGACTGTGTGTTCTATACTATTAAACCTCAGTTTTACACAAAATAAGTAATAAAGTGGCGAAAATAGTCGCAACGTAATAAATTAGGCTACTTTGATTTTCTGTAAGTGTATTAACTCCTATATATTTATAATTTTCACATAGTAAAACATCGTAAAACAGTGATAAAAGTGGTATTACTGTAATTAATGAGAAATCTAAAAGACTCAACAGAAATCGAAGCACATTATCTTAAAGGTGATAGAAATTAAGTTTAGTCTGGCATGTCATATGTATATGTGTAATATATGATATGTGTTTGGTAAAATACATGAGGAACTTTGGACGAGATCTTTTGGAACGACGCTCTAAGGGCTTGGTCAGGAACAGTCCTTCTGGAGATCTGTAGCAGTGGAGGCGTATTTATAAATCAGTAGTGAGTAAGTCACGATCTGCATGTGTTTGTAATCTTCCGAGTAAAAATTTGTAAACTTGTGAAATTATCAGCGCAGTGATGGCGGAAGACGTAGAAATTTTTTTAGGAACAGATCATGGGCATTTACAATATTCTCGCGAGTTAGACAGTATTTCGAACTTGCAATAATTCTTGCAAGTTGGTCATACTCAAATTAGCATATTTTTTGAATCTGTAAGCATTTTCAAGTTGTAAGAATACTTGCAAGTTGGGCAGACGCAACACAGAATATTTCCATGAGTTAGCGAGTTTTTGGAAGTGTAATAGTATTGGCACATATGATAGACTTAGTATGAAATTGACTTAAAATTAGTTCATGAAGTTTAGCTATTGCAGAGCTTTTAACATCCAACACAAGTGGCAGAACTTAAGAAAAGCTTTGATAGTTTACTGGGAGTACATGCTAGTCAATGTGGTGAACGGTTTTGTTAATATTTGCAAAAATCATTAGTCCTACCGCTGTGATAATTCAACACAAAGGGTAATCAATAAACTATACTTATGCTAAACCAAACCCAATGTAAGTTGAGAATATTGTTTGAATTTTTGCCATCATATATTTAAATCCTGTCTGCATTTACGATATATATAATCTATTGAATGGGTAGTATGAAGACTGAAAGTGTGTTGCGACAAACGAAGCGATAATGTTGAGAAAATAAAATCATTCTACAGGAATCTGAACACAGTGCAATAGAGGCTCTCTAATGGGGACTGCTGCCTAATGTGCGATGGAAGTTATGTGAAGAATTTCTGAAGAACCTATCTGATTCAATTCGTGAACTCAGTATGCTGGAAGGAACAGGTATAGCGATTAATATCTTAATAGGAGGACCGTATCCTCTAATGATGTGAATTTCCATCACTGTAGATGGTTAGGTCAAATGTGAAGGGGAGTGTAGACAGCTACAATGTAAGAAATGTGGGAAAGTAGAAGACCGGGAGTTGGACTACAGGAGTAAGGGATATAATTGTAGAATATGAAATGCAAATAATCAACTGTTAAATGTGATGGCAACTTCGAACCCACTGAACGGCGTTCCCAGTTATATGTGATGCTACAAGAAACCTGTGTACAAGTAAATGTTTCTTGATTGGTATGGGAGACAGGAGGTCCGTATGTCTGTGGCAAGTCTACAGACAATTAAACCTTCCACCTTATAGGTTATGTGGTGTGGGTGATATAATATGCAATCACAAGGATCAGCAATGTTAAGTTCTTACACAGTAGTAGAAAAATTGGGGAATTGGGGAGCAGTGCGTATTGCCACATACAAGTGGAGGGTACTCTGCAATACTAGAATTGTTTTACATTTATAAGCATCATGCTAAAGCTGTCATTTTCAAATGCATAGCGGACATTGAGGACCTTTGTTCGCACTAGAGGAAACTCTTGTCAATGATGTATTTTTGCAAGGTTCATCTGTCATGAAGGACAAACGAATTAAATTACTTGCAAAGTTATTAAGACTCAGTTTATGTGATAATGTACCATAAGGTACAAGGAAGCAGCCTCTGGTCAATGTAGGAACAGAATTACTTGCAGAGTTATTGTGTGTGATAGAATCATTGTAGCAAACGAAAAATAATTTGTGGAATTGAGGGAGCTTTTTAATCCTTGCGTCCATTAGCAACAACTCTCGCGAAGCATAGGATTACAGTCAAAACCCAGTCACCTCTGCGTCATAAGCCATACAGGTTACCCCACCTATAGCTAGTAATGGAAGGGTTGTTCACCAGCAATCACCGAGGAAAGCACAAGTCCATAGGGTACACCACTCGTAAGAGTGTCTAAGATGTCTTCAGATAGAAAAGGAAATATCACTTCTCCTTTCATTACAGGTACCTCAATACATGTACGATTACAGACAGATTTTGCACTGAAGCAAGTGAATTATTTGGAACATGTAATTAGCGAGTATGGAGAACATATTAGTGAAGGCTGTGTGAAATATTCCATCTCTTCCAATGACTAAGAAGATACAGTGGTTTTCAAGATTAGCAAATTGCTATAGGAGGTTCACGCTGAGGTTTCCTATTATGCCATGATCACTCATTCACTTGATGAATGAAGATTTGCAGTTCCAATGAACAGCAAAAAGGTCAAACAATTGAAAAACAATTGAAAAATTAAAAGAGTTGCTACCAACTAGTCATGTTATGGTCCTCCCAGAGGTCTGTGAATACACTTCTCTGATAGATTTTAACTGCAAATACAACTGTTAAAGTCTTCATTGCTCAACCTGCTCAACACTAGTGTGTTGTCAGTTGAGCACATGAGACCATGATTCTAGAAACATTGAGAAGGGTCGCTTCTCAGTCTTTTGACTATTTATTAGTACATATAGGACCCACAACCAAATGAGCCCTATTCTCCAAGAACAGTGGAGTCATGAGATTATTAACCAAGAACATGATGACACAAGTTCCTGACCTCCACCCCCATTCCGTCCCCTCCCGCCCCCCTACCCCAGGGGTGACATTGAACATACACAGTAAGCAGAACTGTATCAGGTGAAACCTGACACTGCTCATACCAGTGGTTTTCTGGTTCGTACATGCTCACTTATACACTTCTGAAATACCTGTATCTGTCTTCAAAGTTGAGGTCGAACCGGTATTCTGCCGATTTTGATCCAATGTTGCTGTTACAGGTCGCAGCTGTATCTTATACATGTCACATCTTGCATGTCACCAAACCACATAGATATTCTCATGGTACATTGTATGTGCACAGTAATTACAATTCAGCTAACTGGTATTCCTCTTGTCATTGTATTTTTAATGCCCAGGGATGTTATTTTTGTATGTGGGCTACAGTCATGACACAGTTAGTTCTTAATACCTAACGAGATTCGACCGTACTTTCCTTCCACTACTTTACGTTGTTTGGGTTGTTGTTTTTTTCTATACATTTACTGAGAAACAGTTATAATTAAAAATCTTGTCAGCTATTAAATTAAGGAACAGTTATTCTTGGCACGACATTCTATCTGCTATCTTTATCTTTCTCTACTCTGCAACTTGTTTGTTGATGTAACTTCTCCAAGTGTCAGTTTCCTCACAAGTCGTTACACCAATGTAGTTCATACTACAAATTATATTTAAATACCGTTGTCTTGACTTTATGTGAGTGGTGTAGAGTACATCTAAGTTTTTCATGAGAAGTACGGAATACGAATCACTTTCAGATTTTCAATTTTAGTGGTCGTGATTGCTATGATTTGAATAGGAGTAACTTAAGGTCAGGAAACGCGGTGTGATAAACGTGTACACCGACAGTGTTACGCACCATAAGACCCAAATGGTTAGTAACAGAAACAGTGAGGTGAGAAAATGAGAACGAATTTAACTGACTTTACCAGTATGCAGCAGGGAATCATGCTGACTGCAAGTGGACACTGTTTTCAGTATTTACATGGGTACCCATAGGGATGGACTTAATATGAAAGATTCTTCACTTGACTATTAAAGTTATTTTTGGGTCAAAAAAGTACTTATCTTCGATGAACTCCATATTAAGTTAACGAATACATTCTGTGTCGCTAAGGGAGTAAATGAAATTCTATAAAATATCCGACTCTGACCTTCACAAACACTTTCCTAATCACAAAATTCCTTAGATGATGAAATTGAGGGAATCCAGAAGCGATAAATCTGTCGAAAAAGAGGCGTTTCACCCTGTACATTCTTCGAACTTCACGCTGCCTAAACATATTTTTTTTCTTACACTTATTCCTGAAAGCTTCCATAACTAGCTGGTTACAGCGGGGCTGCTGGAATCTATGGGTAAGGAATCATGATTAGGAAAATGTTGGGAGGAATGTTGCTTGAAAAAGGATCTACGATATATATGCTGGGAATAACTGATATCTGGCATGTAGTAACTAGGAGATACATACCCGCTCAGATAATTTAGTGCATTAACGCAACATTCAGGGATTCGGGGAGGTGACCCTGGCTCAGATGGGCTTCTGCTATCGGATTTACTATGAGCGCTCTTTGGCCAGCCACCCTAGAGGTGGCTTTCCACATCCATCTGAGTAAATGTTGAGCTGTAGCCGCCATCCTGAGTCAGATACCTGCTACGTAAGCATTCAGAAGAATGTTCTCCCACTTAAACATGAGCTGTGCACTAGATGCAGACAGATCTGGCACGCAGATTCTGTCCCATAGGGAGCGAAGCGGTAAGGAAGTCAATCTGGTCACCAGCAGTCACTAAGATTGCTTCAGCGCATGTAACGATGTCGATACTGAAGGGGAATGATAAAACGCAAAAGTGAAAAAGAAGAACTAGGAGTTACATAACATTTCAGTTCTGTGGGAAGAGAATGAGTTGGAGCCTTCACTTCCTATGGGATGCGTGTGCTACATTAAATTTAGTAAGATGGGTTGCTCACTGGGATCACTTTATACCCTCTAAGGTTATTAAACCCGAACTCGAAAAAGTCTGTTAAGTGTTGGGATACGAAAGATAAGTTGAATGTGCGGATACAATAAGGGCACTAAACGAGACTTTTCAAGGATCGGTTATAGAATGAGGCTGACCTTCATAAATTGTCCTATACATAATATTCTTATTTATTTCCAGACTGCAATTGCGACACATACCACTCATCAGCAGTATCAGCACCGCAGAATACGTTTACCTCAGCTGTATACTGTTCCATACCAGTTCTTTCTCATGCAACATACACTCCTGGAAATGGAAAAAAGAACACATTGACACCGGTGTGTCAGACCCACCAAACTTGCTCCGGACACTGCGAGAGGGCTGTACAAGCAATGATCACACGCACAGCACAGCGGACACACCAGGAACCGCGGTGTTCGCCGTCGAATGGCGCTAGCTGCGCAGCATTTGTGCACCGCCGCCGTCAGTGTCAACCAGTTTGCCGTGGCATACGGAGCTCCATCGCAGTCTTTAACACTGGTAGCATGCCGCGACAGCGTGGACGTGAACCGTATGTGCAGTTGACGGACTTTGAGCGAGGGCGTATAGTGGGCATGCGGGAGGCCGGGTGGACGTACCGCCGAATTGCTCAACACGTGGGGTGTGAGGTCTCCACAGTACATCGATGTTGTCGCCAGTGGTCGGTGGAAGGTGCACGTGCCCGTCGACCTGGGACCGGACCGCAGCGACGCACGGATGCACGCCAAGACCGTAGGATTCTACGCAGTGCCGTAGGGGACCGCACCGCCACTTCCCAGCAAATTAGGGACACTGTTGCTCCTGGGGTATCGGCGAGGACCATTCGCAACCGTCTCCATGAAGCTGGGCTACGGTCCCGCACACCGTTAGGCCGTCTTCCGCTCACGCCCCAACATCGTGCAGCCCGCCTCCAGTGGTGTCGCGACAGGCGTGAATGGAGGGACGAATGGAGACGTGTCGTCTTCAGCGATGAGAGTCGCTTCTGCCTTGGTGCCAATGATGGTCGTATGCGTGTTTGGCGCCGTGCAGGTGAGCGCCACAATCAGGACTGCATACGACCGAGGCACACAGGGCCAACACCCGGCATCATGGTGTGGATAGCGATCTCCTACACTGGCCGTACACCGCTGGTGATCGTCGAGGGGACACTGAATAGTGCACGGTACATCCAAACCGTCATCGAACCCATCGTTCTACCATTCCTAGACCGGCAAGGGAACTTGCTGTTCCAACAGGACAATGCACGTCCGCATGTATCCCGTGCCACCCAACGTTCTCTAGAAGGTGTAAGTCAACTACCCTGGCCAGCAAGATCTCCGGATCTGTCCCCCATTGAGCATGTTTGGGACTGGATGAAGCGTCGTCTCACGCGGTCTGCACGTCCAGCACGAACGCTGGTCCAACTGAGGCGCCAGGTGGAAATGGCATGGCAAGCCGTTCCACAGGACTACATCCAGCATCTCTACGATCGTCTCCATGGGAGAATAGCAGCCTGCATTGCTGCGAAAGGTGGATATACACTGTACTAGTGCCGACATTGTGCATGCTCTGTTGCCTGTGTCTATGTGCCTGTGGTTCTGTCAGTGTGATCATGTGATGTATCTGACCCCAGGAATGTGTCAATAAAGTTTCCCCTTCCTGGGACAATAAATTCACGGTGTTCTTATTTCAATTTCCAGGAGTGTATAAGTTACATATACTCTTTTTAGCACATTCCAAAGACCTTTGTCAATAACTTACTCACTGAAACGGCGAGTGAAAATTTGGCGTAGTGGTTAACGCACCTGCCTAATAAGCAGGAGACCCGGATTCGATTCCTGACCTCGGTACAAATTTTTACTTGCCTCTTCAGTCTGTATACGTAAAATCATCTAAAATATCTAGTTAGCTAAGTTTTTTGAACAATGGTTGGGACTGCCAGCTACTATGTTATGTCTCTAGCTGAATGTTTTATTTTCTTTTTGAACTAAATGAAGACACTTTCGTGTCTGTGACGTTCACATTTTCCATTTGAACTTATACACTCCTGAATGGTTGACTTTATAGCGTTGTTGTAGGGACTGGTGTGTGTTTTGATGCTTATTCCCAGCTTGAACATTCGACATGAACATTTTATATTATCCGACAATTTCGTCAATATGGAAACACTGGTACCATTTGTGAAATATTAAACACTAGCAATTCGGTAGGAACTGAAGAATGGCATTCAGTAGTAGTCAAGATAGTCTCTACTAAAAGAATAACTAAGTGTCCCACAAAAATAACAGCATTTGTATAAAAGAAACAGCCAACCAGCTAATGTCTGTCCTAATGAAAAACCCCAAATAATATTGAACATTCACTTGACGGAAGGAAAAAACGTTTCACCCCATGGTAGGACAAATGCAGATAAATTGTAGTCACTACCAAATATCCATAAAGAGACAAACCCTGTCATTCCAGTAATAAACTGTATAAACAGCCTTGCATTCTGACTAAAATAAATGATTTATATACTTATTCAGATGCTAACACCCTAGACCAATTAACACATATTTTGATGGAAGAAATCAACGTGTACACCAACAGAACAGTTGGTGAGACCATGTACCCGCACATCATAATACAAATGCAATAGTTATGGACGAATTTTATTAATTCTAACACTCCCACAGTTATTCCAAGGTCTATGAACCATCCATGTACTAGAATCAGATTTAGTAATGGGAAATTACCTTGCTGGTACAATGGTTAATATTTTACTACACCATACAGATAACTATTTTCGTTATAACCATCACAAATGGATTTAAAAAATTAAATATTTCTACAGATATGTAGATGAGATACTAATATTACAAGGCCAATCACAAAAATAAATAGATATATTCCACTGAATGGAATAAATTACTCAAAAATATTAACAATATGGAGACAATATATTGCTATTCACAACATGAAGAAGAGGCTCACTCAAAAGCACTGCTAAAATATTGAATTTTAGCCCAATATTCTTCTTCTGGAATAGAAAACACACACACACATTCCCACAAGAACAACTCACACAGACATGGCGACTACCTCTGGGCGACAGAGCCTGACTTAGCATGGGTCGGGTTCCGGTACTTACAGGCAGTGACCATCTCTGTGTGAGTTGTCCGTGTCTAAATATGTGTGTGTTTTCGGTTTCTGAAGAAGGACTTCGTCTCAAAGCTCAGTTTTCAGGCTGTTTTTTGATTGTGTCGATCTGCAACTCAATGCCTGCTATGTGTGGTGAGTAGCAAGCTATTCTTCCCATATTGTCATTGTAGGATCATTATTTTCATAGAAAAACATATTTATAATCGATCATAAGCACAATGTTGTTGGTTTGGTGTTCAGTCCTGAGACTGGTTTGATGCAGCTCTCCACGCTACTCTATCCTGTGCAAGCTTCTTCATTCCCAGTACCTACTGCAGCCTACATCCTTCTGAATCTGCTTAGTGTATTCATCTCTTGGTCTCCCTATACGATTTTTACCCTCCAAGCTGCCCTCCAGTACTAAATTGGTGCTCCCTTGATGCCTCAGAACATGTCCTACCAACCGATCCCTTCTTCTAGTCAAGTTGTGCCACAAACTCCTATCTCCCCAATTCTACTCAATAACTCCTCATTAGTTATGTGATCTACCCATCTAGTCTTCAGCTTTCTTCTGTAGCGCAACATTTGGAAAGCTTCTATTCTCTTCTTGTCCAAACTATTTATCGTCCATGTTTCACTTCCATACATGGCTACACTCCATACAAATACTTTCAGTAACGACTTCCTGACACTTAAATCTATACTCGATGTTAACAAATTTCTCTTCTTCAGAAACGCTTTCTTAGCCATTGCCAGTACACATTTTATATCCTCTCTACGTCGACCATCATCAGTTATTTTGCTCCCCAAATAGCAAAACTCCTTTACTACTACAAGTTTCTCATTTCCTAATCCAATTCCCTCAGCATCACCTGACTTAATTCGACTACATTCCATTATCCTCGTTTTGCTTTTGTTGATGTTCATCTTATATCCTCCTTTCAAGACACTATCCATTCCGTTCAACTGCTCTTCCGAGTCCTTTGCTGTCTCTGACAGAATTACAATGTCATCGGCGAACCTCAGAGTTTTTATTTCTTCTCCATGATTTCTAATATCTAGTCCGAATTTTTCTTTTGTTTCCTTTACTGCTTGCTCAATATACCGATTGAATAGCATCGGGGAGAGGCTACAACCCTGTCTCACTCCCTTCCCAACCACTGCTTCCCCTTCATGTCCCTCGACCCCTATAACTGCCATCTGATTTCTGTAAAAATTGTAAATAGCCTTTCGCTCCCCGTATTTTAGCTCTGCCACCTTCAGAATTCGAAAGAGAGTATTCCAGTCAACATTGTCAAAAGCTTTCTCTAAGTCTACAAATGCTAGAAACGTAGGTTTGCCTTCCCTTAATATTTCTTCTAAGATAAGTCGTAGGGTCAGTATTGCCTCAGGTGTTACAACGTTTCTAGGGAATCCAAACCGATCTTCCCCAAGATCGGCTTCTACCAGTCTTTCCATTCGTCTGTAAAGAATTCGCGTTAGTATTTTGCAGCTGTGACTTATTAAACTGATAGTTCAGAAATTTTCACATCTGTCAACACCTGCTTTCTTTGGGATTGGAATTATTATACTCCTCTTGAAGTCTGAGGGAATTTTGCCTGTCTCATACATCTTGCTCACCAGATGGTAGAGTTTTGTAAGGACTGGCTCTCCCAAGGCTGTCAGTAGTCCCAATGGAATGTTGTCTACTCCCGGGGCTTTGTTTCGACTTAGGTCTTTCAGTACTCTGTCAAACCCTTCACGCAGTATAATATCTCCCATTTCTTCTTCATCTACATTCTCTTCCATTTCCGTAATATTGTCCTCAAGAACATCGCCCCTGTATAGACCCTCTATATACTCCTTCCACCTTTCTGCTTTCCCTTCTTTGCTTAGAACTGGCTTTCCATCCGAGCTCTTGATAATCATGCAAGTGGTTCTCTTTTCTCCAATGGTCTCTTTAATTTTCCTGTAGGCGGTATCTATATTACCCCTAGTGAGATAAGCTTTTGTTCTCTAGCCACCCCTGCTTAACCATTTTGCACTTCCTGTAGCTCTCATTTTTGAGACGTTTGTATTCCTTTTTGCCAGTTTCACTTACTGCATTTTTTGTACTTTCTCCTTTCATCAATTAAATTCAGTATCTCTTCTCTTACCCAAGGATAGAGTCCACATCTGCGGCTGGAAATGTCTTACAATTTAAAATCTGGTTCCTAAATCTCTGACTTACCACTGTATAATCTATCTGAAACCTTCTAGCATCTCAAGGGTTCTTCCATGTATACAACCTTCTTTCATGAATCGTGTACAACCTTCCTTCGTGATTCTTGAACCAAGTGTTAGCTATGATTATGTTACGCTCTGTGCAAAATTCTACCAGGCGGCTTCCTCTTGCATTTCTTGGCCCCAATCAATATTCACCTACTACGTTTCCTTCTCTTCCTTTTCCTACTGTCGAATTCTAGTCACCCATGACTATTAAATTTTCGTCTTCCTTCACTACATGAATAATTTCTTTTATCTCCTCATACATTTCATCAATTTCTTCATCATCTGCAGAGCTAATTGGCATTTGACTTGTACTACTGAAGTAGGCGTGGGCTTCGTGTCTATCGTGAACACAATAATGCGTTCACTATGCTCTTTATAGTAGCTAACCCGCACTCCTATTTCTTTATTCATTATTAAACCTACCGCTGTATTACCCCTATTTGTTTTTGTATTTATAACCCTCTATTCACCTGACCAAAAGTCTTGTTCCTCCTGCCACCGAACTTCACTAATTCCCACTATATCTAACTTTAACCTATCCACTTCCATTTTTAAATTTTCTAACGTACCTGCCCGATTAAGGAATCTGACATTCCACGCTCCGATCCGTAGAACGCCAGTTTTCTTTCTCCTGATAACGACATCCTCTTGAGTACTCTTCGCCCGGAGATCCGAATGGGGGACTATTTTACCTCCGGAATATTTTATCCAAGAGGACGCCATCATCACTTAATCAAACGGTAAAGCTGCATGCCCTCGGGAAAAATTACGGCTGTAATTTCCCCTTGCTTTCAGCCATTCGCAGTACCAGCACAGCAAGGCCGTTTTGGTTAGTGTTACAAGGCCAGGTCAGTCAGTCATCCAGATTGTTTGTTGACCCTGCAACTACTGAAAAGGCTGCTGCCCCTCTTCAGGAACCACACGTTTTTCTGGCCTCTCAACAGATACCCCTCCGTTGTGGTTGCACCTACGGTACGGCTATCTGTATCATTGAGGCACGCAAGCCTCCCCAGCAACGGCAAGGTCCATGGTTCATGGGGGGATAAGCACCATAATAAAATAAAAAAATTAGATGTAACTTAAGCAGCAAAAAAAGCAGAAAACGGTGGTTACGATCCCACTTCAGTCCATCAGGTTTATGTTAACAACTTATACGTACATGTAAATAAAATAAAAGACGAAATTACGCTAACACGAAAACGTGATAACAAAAAATCTCTGTTCACTGTTATACCACAGTGGCAAAGAGTTTCGGATGAAAGCTGAGTTGCTAAACTCATATATGGGAGAAATGTTATATGAGTTTCGAATGTGCCAGAAGATATACGTTTTCTTGGCTTGTCTTGACGACTGCTGACACTACTCCTTCAAGTGGCAGCCATCGCTTCGATCTCTAAGGGATTTAGTGCGCCGTCTGTAGCTTTCCGCATTATGATCAAATATTTGGTCTTAACTTTCTTTCATTACTGTTTGATTTACTTTCATTTATTTAGCTACTTCACCCAGAATGTTTAAATGTTTCAGGTTCTGTCTCTAATGTAACCGACACTCCTTAAAGACACTCAAAACAATAAACTTTGCAATGTGCTCGATACGTGATTTTTATGAATAAAAAGTAATGCTTGTAGTATTTAACAGACGTATTACAGCAAGGTTTGTCTTCTTAATTTTTGTAAATGGACATACGATGAAACAACCAAAATTTACCTACACATCATACTCAACAATTTATGAGTGATTCGAGAATTTTAGATTAATTCTCTGTGTAATGCAAGCAGCTGGCCTACTATAATTGGGGAACTTTTTCTTCACAGGTAACGAAGGTATATTGGAGTGCTAGACGATGTTGAAATGGCGAACAGAAGAGACATCTTACGATCTGCAACACGATACCACACCATCTGCAGATTTTTCGGGCTGAAACCATTCACAGTGGAGACTGAGAGGTGTGAACTACGCAGTACCACTGCAGGTACGCTGTACGCATCTGTTGTTCTCGTCATGAGCCTGGGAATAACAGCGCTTACGGTAAATTAGTTGCAGGCTGTGAACGCGAGAAAAAAGGATTCCATCACTTTTGTGTGGTTGTCAACCTACATGATGACACACTGCGCCTGCATGGTGACGGCGAACGCCGAAGACCTGTTTAGAAACCCCCACAAGTACCAGAGGATCTTCACTCTGTTGTCGTATCGGGACAGTGGCATCCTGGAATTGCCCCATTCCTCCAGCGCGGCGGTGAGGATCTCCTGCAAAGTGGTGTACACAGGGTTTCTCGCTCTACATGTAGCTGCTCTGACGTTGGAATATCTGTGGTTTCGGAATGAAATGGACATATATGTTGTCATTGCTCTCCAGTGGTATAATACCTACAGCTGTTTCCAGGTATGTGGGGTTCGTTCTTCTTGTGAGGAGTGACTTACACCAGCTCATCCAGTGTCTGAGAGCTACAGCCCAAGTGAGATGCCAGCGGCGACTACTTGCAGATCGCTACCGCAAGCTGAGGAGAGTCTACTCCGCACTGTGCCACCTGTCCCAGGAGGTTCTTTCAGCGCTCCAGGTACTGCTAGCTTTATCCGTGATGACAGTGCTGTGTGGTATATCCTTGAATGCAGTTGCCGCAGTCTTAACACAGCAGCAGAAACATACAGTGGTGATGCAGATTTTGCTTATATCGTGGCAGTCGTCACAGGTGTTAATGGTGGCAGTGGCTTCGCACGCGCTGTCCAGGGAGGTGGCGCAGACAGCTCCTGTCCTGTGCCGGCTGCTCATGGGTTCGACTCTCCGTAGCGCAGAAACGGTGGAGCTGCGCCACTTTAGCCACCTGGTCCGCAGCCGGACTCCCACTCATGAACTTTACGGCTTCGTTCCCTTAGATATGCGGATGTTGGTGGCGTCCTTGTCTTTCATCATAACTTGTACCGTGGTTCTGTTAACTTTCTGGGAAGTGTTCTGAAGAATAAAGAAGAGTACAGTAGTTCTGGTGAACATGGACTGTTATGCACTAAAATTCTATAGCGTTTTTGGTATGATTATGAGCTTGTACAGTACACTCATATTACATTCATATTCACCTGAACCGCAAATAGCTATTCAAAGTCTGTAGTATTGTAAATGGAATTACCTTCTTCTTGAAAATTTTTTCTTCTTCCAAGGGCTACAGTGATAGACGGATTCAAGCCTGTTGTGCAGTTTATCCAGTTATAGTGTGGCTAGCTTCACTTAAAACCAGCATGTAACCTCCCATCTGTGGAAAACATAGTAAACAAATTAAAAGTGCTGCACTTTTTTCAATACGTAAAATTTTCACGCAATTGGTAATTATCAATGGCAAAGACTAAAATGATTTACTTAGAAATGGTATAAATTGCACGAATTTATAAATCTTGAAGCACATAATAAATTATTGCATTTAAGAGAAAGATAAAAGTTCAGCCAGCCGTTGTGGCCGATCGGTTCTAGGCGCTTCTGTCCGGAACGGCGCTGCTGCTATGGTCGCAGGTTCGAATCCTGCCTCGGGCATGGATAGGTGTGACGTCCTTAGGTTAGTTAGGTTTAAGTAGTTCTAAGTATAGGGGACTGATGACCTCAGATGTTAAGTCCCATAGTGCTCAGAGCCATTTGAACCATTTAATAAAAGTTCAGGAACAACAACTGGCATGTTTTAGTGGCTAGAGAGTGTCTCAAGAGATTCTAGGGAAGCTGTGTTCCTCAGGACAAGACCGAAGGTTGACAAAGATGTTCAAATGCGACACAGAGCTACAGCAACAAACAACAGTATGCGGCAACAGAAGAAGGTCACGAACACTACCTGACGTAGGCGAATGTAAACGGTGTTACGTGATTGTCTTCAGTCGGACATCAAGTAAGGGTTATTGCAGGTAAAAAAACCTACCGCTACCAAAGTTATACTAGTGTGAATCTCGGACGTAAAGTTGAGTGATGCCAGCTTTGTTGCATAGAGAAAAGGGACTATCGCAGTCTTAAACATCACGACAGTCTGGAATAATCATCATAAAACATAATCAAGCATTTGTGAACTGGGAACCATACCGAAACCTTAATAACAATTATTATTTCCCTTGACGCGATCCACTATTTATCACCCCACCCGAAAGAATCATTTCACTTTTGTAACATGTGGACGTAAAAATTTTCTCGTAGACAACTCTCATACCACGTCCAGTGATGGTAGTAGATCTACACTCACACAGACACAAGGCGGAGCAAGAGTTGGAAACAGCACACAAAATGAAAGACGAAATATGCAAGGCCTCGGCATGAGTGACACTGAGCCTGCTGCACTCGCCACATACGCAGTCAGTATAAGCCGCTAAGCGTTAGGGTGGTAACCTCACTACTCATCAGATTCACTCTCATCGTCACAGCGTACTCGCTTGGCTGAAATATCAACCAAACGAGGCATCTTTCACACCATACACTCATCTCACACAGACCAAGAGACAACCATTGCAAATAAAAACTGACTTTTAAACATACTATGACGGAGCCATCTCTTCATGTGGGCAACTGCGGAACCGTAGAATTATAACAGAAACTTTGGAAAATATAAATATCCACAACATATCAGATAGTGCCTACACGTATCTTCCATAAGGCCTGGTTTCTATCAAAGAAGGTCACCCATTCAAGGAAAAATCAAATTGAATATCAAGTAAAGGTTAAACGAAACCGGCATAAATCCCCCCACATAAAATTCACAGCACATACTGGACCTCACTACATACATAATATCCACTGATAATCACGCGTCACGCTTTGAGATTCGCAACATACGCAAGTTCTTACCTGTATCTTCTCATTATGTCATACATTATTCAGATAAATCCATTATATTACATCAAAATATTCATGAAAATCGTATGATGAAACTAGACATTCATCAAATCAGACCTCATACTGAAAGAAGAAGCTACACAATGGACGTAGAAAATTACCTCATTAAGGAATCAACCACATATAAAATGAACATTAATATTAATAGAATATTCTGCCGGTTTTTGGAGGAAATTATACATATTAATAACTTCAGTACAAAGTATCAGTGTTCCACAATAATATTTACTAGTTTGTTATGAACTGGCTTTCAGCCTCTCGGGCCATCGTTAGATAACGTGATGCTAAACAGCTAATCCACACAACTTCAGCAAGAATCTATAAGTGTACATAGAATGCTGTACAAAGATGTGTGACTTTTATGGCTATATCGATACGAAACGAAACAAGTATGATGTAGCACCCAAAGGCCGGCCAGAGTGGCCGAGCGTTTCTAGGCGCTACAGTCTGGAACCGCGCGACCACTGCGGTCGCAGGTTCGAATCCTGCTTCGGGCATTTATGTGTGTCAAGTCCTTAGGTTAGTTACGTTTAAGTAGTTCTAAGTTCTAGGGGACTGATGACCTTAGATGTTAAGTCCCATAGTGCTCAGAGCCATTTCAACTATTTTGAAGCACCTAAAGAGACTCTGAATAAATCAATCTTATATTACAGTATATTAAAATATTAAAAGTACGTGAGCGTATAAAACACAAATGTTCTACAAATGAGTAATGGCATGGACTCATACGTCATATGGACAAACTGGTGGATGTGATGAACAGACTAAATAAAGGGAGGGGAAGAAAAAGGCTATGGAATGTGGGTGTACAACAGTTACAGAAAGCTTATTAGCCAATGATGAGGGGCATAATAGCTGGCTACAATGTTAATAAGGATGAGTAATGGAACTGTGTTTGGTCATTAAGGACAAAGTCAGGTATCTTTGAGTGTGGTTTATTAACGACCAGAGTTCCAAGTAGTGTTAGCTTTCTCCCCTTTGTTCCTTTATGGAGAATATCACACTTCATATCATATGGATGACATTCAGTCAGAGCATGTTTAGGGAAGGTGAACTCTTTCTTTCTCAGTCTCCAACTCCTTTCATGCTCAGTTATTCTAGGAGTTATAGCCTTAACTGATTGATCTACATATAATTTGCCACACAGAGTGCAGGAAATTCTATAAACTCCACTCTGTTCTAAATGGTGATAAATTTCTCCCATTTGTACGTAATAATTGAGACAGCACAACTTTCAAGGGCAATCTCTAATACTCTCAATCGTCCCATACTAGACATAGTAGTAACATACAGCATATTCAACTGGTTCTCACACAGCAAGTGGTTCTCTGACAGCCTATCATGCGACACATATTTCCCAGTGGTAGTGAACGGGCTAAAAGACGAACCATTTCCTCTCGCTGACAACGTACATACTAGCTCCACGGTAGGTATCACTTTCATCGCAGACGTTTCCAAATAAAGAGCCAATAAGTTACGTGGATGTCCCTTCGTCCTGCGGGAAAATGGCAAAGAGATAGCAGACTGACTCAACAGGGTCCATGAAAACAAACAATTGATGGTGGAGCTAGAACGTAAGAGATGTATTCCAGTTTAGGACGTGCTAACAAGGACAATACAGATGGTCCCCAAGGACATTCAGTCTATGGAAAAAAGACCCTCTTAGATCTGTTCCTCCATGCAACGAGCTGACATCACTGGCACAGAGATAGTCTGCAACAACGTAGACTGTATTCTGCCAAAATTGACGTGCATTGAAGGAAACAAATGACACAGCCTATCGCAAATAAGAGGAAGGGAATGAGGAACAGAAATTCAACTTTATTCCCTGTGATGGGGCTACCTAAGCCAAAACTGGGAGAAAATCCGAAAAAAAATTTGGCCATTTTTCGACCACTACGAAAAACGAAAACTGTGTTTATCTCAGTAAAGGACAAGATACACTTGCGAATACCAGGTTTATATGCCATTCCTAGAGCGTGTCAGCGTCAAAGAAAGGGAAAAACGCAGCACAGCATCTAGCAGCGATCGATGGAATACATTAGATGCTTATGCCTGGGGCATAAAGACAGATCAAAACTGGCTAAACATAGCCTCAACGAGAAGCGTACGTTCCAATTTGAGAAAGAAACACGACCCTCTCGTCAACAGGGACGAGGGCTATTAGCTGAGCTCGGCATGCGACCCTTTACTATCAGACTATCGTCAAGAACTCACCCGGCAGTTGACGCTTCGCGAGGCTGGGCAAGACTGAATGCACCGAGGGTGGAATGGCGGTCAGCGCCCCCACCACAAGCCACACCTGGGGAGCGTCGGCCACCTCTCGGCTGTATACAGGGCGTAACGACTCTAAGTGCAGATATCACTACTGTTGACTGCGGAGGGTGTATTGAACGACATTACATCAAGTCATTTGCAGGCTCATAATTATAGCTTACAGAAGTCATATGTTTCTATTTTGGTTAGACTATCCAAGTATGTGTGGAAAGAAAAAGCCGTTAATGCTTATTTTCCCGTGGGAAGCAGGTCAGGTGCTGAAGTGTGGGCACGTGGACGCAAAACGAATAGTCTATACCGAAAGGTGTAGTCGACTTAGTGGTGTTGTTAAGACCAGGCAGAAAACATCAAGTCATAAAGTTTGTGACGTATATGTGAGAAGACTGTAGGATGAAGAGAAAAGACAACCAACATATTCATGAGTGTACCTATTAAGACACCAACGCACTTATACCCGTTACACCCTGTGTATGGGACACCCACGCAATCTCGACGTTCTCACACTAGCGACGCACATCTGAAGGATCAAGGGAGAAAAATACAAGTAAGTATTATTATTCTTAGCCAGATCTTCGACATAGGTAATATTATTCTGTAATACAAAGAGCTTTGATAAATATAGAAGAGAATAACATTCGTTTTGTACCTGCCAAAAGAAAACAACAAAAATTGTGACTTTAAAATACGTCTTCTTCAACGAGATATTAAATTACTCACTACAGCAGTGGCGTTTAATGTTGCAGAATTCTAAATTTAAGAATCTGTGTTTCAGCGGTGTGGGTTAGTACTGTAGTATATGAGAATGTAGCGTGTTTTCTGGATTCTGTATCTGAGTAATTGCGTGTTACAGCAACAGCCCATAGTAACTAAACTAATTTATTTCCATTACAAGTAATTTGTCTTATTCCCCTTGATCATTTTAGATTCCAAATACTTTTCGTTTTTTATAGAAGAAACGCCCCTCTGCCCCTTAACCCCACCCCGAAAAATCCTTATTAGTTCAATAATCGCTCTCCCATGTATAATGCACCTTCAACATTACTTTACAAACGATTCAATATTTGACATATTGTACTAAACATTTAGTGTAAGAATAGTCGAATACTTCTTAACAAATAATCATCAAATAAATAATAATAAAAAACTGTCGTAACAATCGCCGCTCAAGTTCTGTGATCTAGTAAGAGGTTCTCACTGCATGTATTCAAAGTGATGACTCCTTAACCGTTAGTTATCTGACTGACTTTGTTTCTCTCATGAGATGTACATGAGTCTACGTTGAGCTCGATAACCGTTAGATAATAAATTCATATAGTACATTCATATCACAAATATCTCATTCTCTAGATCAGTGGTGTAAATTCACTCGACCTTGTGTTTATAAATTGACATATGGAAGCCAAAATAAAATATACATTAGAATAGACAGAAAGAATTTTCAAAACAATGTTCATACCACATCTGAATCTCACTGCCATGATATTATCTTCATTGGCTCACCGCTAAAACAACAAGTTCCACACACCAATGAAAAAGGACATGTGCTAAATGTTTTACGAGAAATAGAAAGTTTCTTATATATGATAAAACATCAAGACATTATTTTGAACGAACAGGTTGAATCAAAACAATTCATTGTAAATTTCACCAATGTCATTCTAAATGTTTCATGTTGAAACATATTCCTTTCTTTAGATAACGTGTTAACGTAGATAACACTATTTAGGGGTGAAATTATATAGTCTGTGATTTAGCGAAGTTAGTCATTATCTTTGTATGTAATGCACTCTTCCATTAAAACTTAAACAATAACCAAATATATGTTCTGATTGCAACTGGTATATTATCAGTTAAGATTAAATATGTCACTGGCTGACGTCTGCTATGTAAGTTGTGTGAAAAAACAGCTGTCATGTAAGCTAATAAGAAACAGTAGTCACTCGACGTAAATCTGCCTCGAAGTATATTTTGTCTTCTCTAATGCTAGTAGTGCTACTGATGGACGTTTGCTTTTGTTACTATCCCAGCAATGTATAAATAAAGGAATTCTCTGTTGTTCTGTTTATGTGAGTCAACTCCAGTACCAACAGCCCTCGTGCCTCGTACTTTTCGTAATCCAACACAAAACCTGTTTTTTAATGGTTCAGTTTTAATAATCACTATCTCCCAACGGATAAACTAGACACAGAGACCTACCCATATTTTAAACTTTAATGTAACACACTCATCACATCAAAAGCGAAAGCTCAAAATGATTCTCTTACAGCAGAACTGGAATATTACATATCTCCTAGTTCTTACATACTACACATTAGTTCCTTCCCTCTCCACTGACTAAGTGCACCTGGATTTTCCTACTCTACCACTTTATCTCCTCCCTGAAACTGCAGCGCCCTCTTACTGTCGAGGATACCCCGCATGACGTCGGGTATGAACCTACTGATCCCGTCAGTTCCATAGTCTCATGACAGTCGAGAGATCCGATTAAACCAAACAGAATTATCCTGGAATAATAAGATGCAGTGTTGACACACTAAGATTCTGATGCTGTCGACATTCGGCAGGTACTGGTATTTGTACTTCTCGTTCGAGGCATATCTCAGTCATCTCAAAACAAATAACGTTGAAATACGGTCTGTGAATGAGGGACCCCATACTTGTTCTTCAGTTATATTCAATATGCAGGTGGCTTTATTTCTATCCATGTCGTGTGTTTGCGCTGATGTGCAAACCATCCGCATGTAAAAGCACGTAGAGCACTTCAGGTAATTTGCCGTTTACCGCTTGTTCCCTTCAAGGTCAAATTCCTGCTGCTTTAACGACCATTGATGTATATTTGTTTCTTCCGTGCGAAATTACAAACAATATGGGTGGCAGTTATTTGTCATTGAATATAATTCTGTATGAAAGCACTAACCTGGTTACCAACACATGTGGTCCATCTGTCTTCGCAGTTACGGTTTAGAGTTCTTACTGCGCCTTCCTCGGCGCTTTTGGTCCCTGAAATAACATGGGTGAGGTGACAGAAATGTATGCCGGGTATGTGAGAAACGACGCAGAACATTTGGGCTGTCTCTCAATTGTACGTTGGTAATGAACGAGAAACACATTGATTAAAGCATGAAAATGAAGTAGCCTGTAGTTGACATATTGCAGGAAGGATGTAGTTTTTTAAGAAAGTAATTTTTCTTAAAGTGGCTGTCATTTCAATAGCCACTGCAGGAACCGTCGAATCAATATAGAAAGCTTAAAGCCACTCTTTTTTTCTGCTCAGTAATTTGTTTCTTTGTTTACTTCAATATTTCCTATTTTCTCAAACCGTTTGATACCAATGTTATATTTTATAGTGCTTCGTACTATATGAAATTATTATCTAACGATTATCGAGCTCAACGTAGACTCATGTACATCTCATGAGAGAAACAAAGTCAGTCACAGAACTAACGGTTAAGGAGTCATCACTTTGAATACATGCAGTGAGAACCTCTTACCAGATCACAGAACTTGAGCGGCGATTGTTACGACAGTTTTTTATTATTATTTATTTGATGATTATTTGTTAAGAAGTATTCGACTATTCTTACACTAAATGTTTAGTACAATATGTCAAATATTGAATCGTTTGTAAAGTAATGTTGAAGGTGCATTATACATGGGAGAGCGATTATTGAACTAATAAGGATTTTTCGGGGTGGGGTTAAGGGGCAGAGGGGCGTTTCTTCTATAAAAAACGAAAAGTATTTGGAATCTAAAATGATCAAGGGGAATAAGACAAATTACTTGTAATGGAAATAAATTAGTTTAGTTACTATGGGCTGTTGCTGTAACACGCAATTACTCAGATACAGAATCCAGAAAACACGCTACATTCTCATATACTACAGTACTAACCCACACCGCTGAAACACAGATTCTTAAATTTAGAATTCTGCAACATTAAACGCCACTGCTGTAGTGAGTAATTTAATATCTCGTTGAAGAAGACGTATTTTAAAGTCACAATTTTTGTTGCTTTCTTTTGGCAGGTACAAAACGAATGTTATTCTCTTCTATATTTATCAAAGCTCTTTGTATTACAGAATAATATTACCTATGTCGAAGATCTGGCTAAGAATAATAATACTTACTTGTATTTTTCTCCCTTGATCCTTCAGATGTGCGTCGCTAGTGTGAGAACGTCGAGATTGCGTGGGTGTCCCATACACAGGGTGTAACGGGTATAAGTGCGTTGGTGTCTTAATAGGTACACTCATGAATATGTTGGTTGTCTTTTCTCTTCATCCTACAGTCTTCTCACATATACGTCACAAACTTTATGACTTGATGTTTTCTGCCTGGTCTTAACAACACCACTAAGTCGACTACACCTTTCGGTATAGACTATTCGTTTTGCGTCCACGTGCCCACACTTCAGCACCTGACCTGCTTCCCACGGGAAAATAAGCATTAACGGCTTTTTCTTTCCACACGTACTTGGATAGTCTAACCAAAATAGAAACATATGACTTCTGTAAGCTATAATTATGAGCCTGCAAATGACTTGATGTAATGTCGTTCAATACACCCTCCGCAGTCAACAGTAGTGATATCTGCACTTAGAGTCGTTACGCCCTGTATACAGCCGAGAGGTGGCCGACGCTCCCCAGGTGTGGCTTGTGGTGCTAAATAAGACAGGATATTCTGCTCATGGTTGGATGATAACAGGCGATCTAAGAGTAATATGCATGTTCCTTGGTCAGCAAGGTGGCTTTACCAAATTTCCCCATTTACCATGTAACTTCGAATTTTTATACTATATAATAAAAAGTATATTGCTCGAAAACTATAGGTGATACAAAAAAACTAAGGCTATATTTGGATTCAGCTCATAAAATCTATAAAGAGCAACTATGAAAGTAAAAAGAAGTTTTTCAAAAAACGTTTTCGTTGGCCTGTGTAATCGTTTCCCTTCAACAAGGCCCATGACAGGCTCTGTGCCAACTTCGTCACGTTCTTCCACTACCATAATGACCCCTAACTCCTATTGTACACTTAATTTAAATAATTCTAACATAGATTCATCTCTCAATCTTGGTTTTACATGTATTGTGTGGTCAGCAGGTGCATCCACCAGCTCCACCTAACACGCTGTGAGCTCAGCCACAAACACTGGCTTGCACTGGGCTATCCGAGCTCTGCTTACCACTGACAGGCAGCTGGGCTACAGCAGTAGCAAGTTAATCAGCCTTGTATCTTTCCTGAAATACTATTTTCTCTCATCTGTCCACTCAGTATAGCTACAAGTTCCTCTTGCACTAAAGGAAACGAACACAAATAGAAAGCATAAAATATCGCAGTACACATTTATTACTTCACTTCAATTACCCACAACCATGGTTTCATGAAATCAACCGAACCTATTAATACGTCAGGCTTCATAAATAATGATTTATCTACACACAAGTAATGGCACCACAAAAGAACAGGACAGTAGTTTAGTTTAGCAATAAGCAATGGAACTGCACTTGGCAACATATTAATGTAACATTCCTCTTAGTGTGTACTCAATGAACTCTATTAACATCGTGAGTACAGGAGTGCATATACGTGTGTATCAGTTATTGTGTCAGTATTTAACAAGCAGTATAGAAAGAAATAAAGAATCACTGTCATGAGAAGTTGCGTATCATTAGAATTAAAATGCACGACTATAGCAGTTATTCACTCGAGTATATTGCAAAATATATAAATTACTGTTAATTAACCGAGACCAACTTAAAATGAAGTTTAAAGAGCGAGTGAAAAAGAACGTACTGTCACAGCAACGGCACATTTTAAGATATGCATTGCACTGAATAAAAGGGGCACATGCTGTGTGATCTTTTCGCAGAAATTGTTGTTCTTGTAGGTACAGAACCCCTATATTTTCGAATATTATTACACATGTTTAGTGGATTAAAGTAGTTGTTTAGAAGTAGACGGACACGTACGCTGGAGCTTGCAATCTTCGGAATATTAGTTCGAATTCATCGTACGAAGCAAAATAAGTGAATAACAATGTTAATGGTCAGTTCAGCGAACTTGTAACACAGAGTGTAATCCACGTAAATAAATCGCCAACCGCAGAGACAAAGAAGAAAAAAATTAAAAGCCTGTGTATAAAAGAAGAAGTAATCGTGTTACTAATATACACTTCAGAAGTATTCAAGTAATTTAATTATATTACAATAGTTCCCTCAGAGCACGACTATAATAAGTTGTAGAAACTTTCTTTGTGTTATTGTATGGTTTTGACTCACACTGGAAATATTGAATGGAAGACAAAAATAACAGGTGGTGTATAATTAAAGTCCAGCTACCTACAGACGCCCACTGCGAACTGTAATTATCATATGGCAGCGAAACGTCATAGATACGAGGGTTGGAACTTTCATAGTGGCAATTATTTGTTTACAACTCGTACAAAATAGATGCGTGTTTCAAAGTTTTACTCACCTTCAAAATGGTCACCAGCGTTGTATATAGCCCGTTGACAGCGATGTGGAAGTCGTAGGATACTCTTAGCAGTGCCAGTTGTGTTGACAGTTCGAGCGGCGCGGTCTGTTGTCGGACGAATTTGTAGCAGTTCTGAAGCGAATGCCTTGAAGTGTTTCCTTCAGTTCAGAAATCGAGTTGAACTTACGAGGGCTTAAGTCAGGGGACTGCAGTAGGTGGTATAGCACTTAGCAGCACCATTAGTCAAACAAATCAGTAACAGCTTGCACTGTACGTGCTTTAGCATTGTCGTGCAAAATGATGTCAAGTCCTGCAGAAAGTGTTATCACTTTGTCTCTATGCTGTTCGTTTTTGGAACATAACCTACGACCAGTTTAGTGGATGTGGTAAAAGAAATATATGATCAATTATGTTTTCAAATAATAACTAAACTGACATGTAAAATACGCAATAAAATGTTGGAGAGATTTCTACCAAGTTTTCTGCTGACACATGAACTAAATGTGATCAATTGTCCACTAAATTATCGGCGAAATTTCCACAAAGCATGAAGAGTCTTGTAATGAAATTTCTACACAAATAGTGGATTTATCGGCGGGCGTATCAGAATTAAGATTAAGTGTAATTCCCCGATAACCGATGTTACAAATTTATCGCTGCAAACGATATGTTGTTCTGACAAAATGAAATGAATGCTGAAGTAACTACACTGAAAGATGTAATCAGTGATTGTCTGATAAATGAAACGATTGTCTGAAGAGATCAAACGTAATGGTAAATCTGTGCGTAAATTAAATCTTAAAGTAGAAAAATTTACTAGTGAACAATAGGATAATGTTAAACTGCAATTACCATCACAGCTACTCAGCTTTGATAAAGGTAATTCTGAGTGGCATCCAAACAAAGATAAGTTTGTAAATGGACGTTTAGATTCTGAACTGTCACACGTAGTTCGGCAGTATGTGAATGAGCGATTGTCACAAGGAGGCAGTCCAGCCAGGGTCCTTAACTGAGAAAGTAAACAATTAAAGGTCTTAGCAGATAGAGACTTCCCACAGTGGCGAGAGAATTACAGGTCACAAGTCCAAGAAATGCAACAGGAATTACCCAACGTCAAGCAATGTGTAAATAGTTTGTCGCATATTAGAACTACAGCAGACGGCAGCTCTAGCCTTGTGCCTTGTGGGCATGAGCTAAATCATAGTGGTATGTCTCCAATCGATGTGTTGTATGGTTTGCGCATAACGCCATAATTATCGTCTGTCCTACTGGATGAAGGCTTAATCAAACATAGGCAGTTTCAAACATTCATTCCTGAGAAAAAGTGTTTATGATGTTGCATAGATTAAGGATTTTCAATGTGTACTGCCCAGGTCATTTACGGACAAACTGAACATACATTACCTTACAGGTTTCATACTGGAGGAAGGCATCCCTTGGGCCCCAGCAACACCTGACAGTTGGCAAGATTATGCTCAGTTTGAGCAGGCACTTCTAGCAAAATATTTGTCTATTTCTGTGCAAGAGAGACTTACGAATGTCTTTAGCACAGAGCCCTTTAACAGCAAACAGGGCAGACTCCATAAATATTCCCAAAAAGTATATAAACAAGACCAGGTGCTGGGACGACTTTTATGGATTTCCTTGGCCTGATACAAGAGGAGTCAAGAGGGGACAGTGGTGCGGCACAAGCTTCGCCATCGTAGACACAGTTGCGTCACCACAGACAACAGAGTACACTGAGTGGCACAGTCGGGGCCGTCTCATACGCAAAATTCGCTGTAAACAGACACAGGCCCGCCAAGGAATAGTAAAAGGAAACGATGTGACACTCGATGCTCTCTGGCTTATTATGGATACGGAACTGGGGACCGGCTGAATTATCATAATAACTTTGACAACAATGAAAACAGCTATAGGTGTATTTCAGCTACAGGAATTGATGAGCAACACTAAACACTCGATAAATATGATACACATGAGATGTAGGAGTCAACGGTGGAACATATATTTACCGTTAAAGGAGACTGGTGGAATAGACATCTGACTATCTGACTGTAAACATAATTGTAGTGCAAACGAACCACATTTCTCAGACACTGGGTCAATAACCTGGACACGGTTACATTAAGCCGTCAAATGCAGACCATGGGTTGGTTCTGGAGGCATCGTAGGAAATACACTTAAGCTGCTACCTTATAAGGACGATAATGAGATCAGGGAAGAATTAGTAATCAGTCACTTTAAAAGTCATGTGCAAAGCAAAGAAATTGGACTGGTTACTGCACATGCGCTAGTAGGAAATATTGCAGCTGATACAAGGACAATGGTAAATATTAGCTCCATCAGTTTGAGTAATAACCCTCTCAAGAACTATCGACTTTTGGATGCTATTGGGGTTAAGTCACAGTATTTCAGCATCTAGGCACTACTAGAAGTAACGTTAGGAAATTGAGTAATATTATGCCTGTTCTTAATCAAATATGCACTAATAGTCAAGTTTATTTCGGGCCCAGACGTTTTACATGCGAAGACGCGGTAATAACCTTCTCCATGGGTAAATGCCATTCGAACATCGACAACCTAAGAATCCAACAGATCTTGAAAAAGGCAAAAGTAAACCCTCGTAAGTACTGCCAAGAGATAAAAGTTGAATTACTTAAACCCAAAAGAGCACCACGTCTTCACACAGTGGTCATGTTGATGATACAGGGAGTCAATAAAGTAATTCACTCTATCACTGTTGCCTCATGCATTGAGTTACAAAAGCTTAGCGCTGAAACATTTACACATATTTAGTGAGTGACCTGGTTTCAAAACCGCTTACCAATATCGCATCAATGCCCATTCGGAAGAGAATTGTTGCTACAGTACATACTCCATTCCATTGTCAAAGAAAACAGCAACTAGTAATGGAATGAAACACATGCTGTGTGGTACATAACGGAGCCACCAATTGCACCACAGAGTCCGTTGTTAGAGTTGCGAAACCTGAGGGCAATGTTCGTCTGTTTTCGGATATGAGGCCAATTAACGAAACTATCTTTCCTGTACAAAATCACACACAGATACTGCAAGAGGAATTACACAAATTTTTGGAATTATATTCGTCGCTAGTACTGGTTTCCGAAGTTCCTACAAGGTGATAGGACCAACCTAAGAATACAGGAAACACACGGCCATTATTTACGTTGGTAGAAGCTATCAGTTGTGTGTGCTGCCACTTGGCTTACATGTAAGCGCAGAAGTAATCGTAACTGCACTGCGCACAATATTGATCCTGAACTACTTGACCATACACAGACGGCAGAAGAAGATACACAGTTACCCGAAAAGACACAACACAAAGTTTCAAAGGCAGAAGTAACAGCTAAGTTACAAATATCAGAATTTGTCAGGGAAAAGATTAAATTTCTTGGTGATGTTATTACCTCAACTGGAATTACACCTGACTGATAAAAATCAATGCCACCAACAATTTTCCGTATCCAAGTATTGAGATGCAACTTGAAAAACCCTTGGCTTTATCCTAATATTTCAGCAGATTTGTATGTGATAAGCTTTTGAATAGTTCAAACTTACTAGCTCTTTCAAACAAAAATGCGCTATGGATATAGACGACTGATTGTGTGAACCACTAAGAAGAGTTAAAAGAAGCCTTAGCAAATTACTATATTCTGCATAAATCAGATTTCTGTCTAGTTACTGACGTACGAAGTCACATGTAATCCCCACTCTACAGAGAGAGGTGCTTCGGAATCCACTGTTTTGGTGGATGGTGGAGCTCCACCTCACACTGGTCATGAGGTCAATCGGTTGCACAGCAACATATCTGGAGCAAACATAATCATTGGCTGATCGTTCCAAATTGTGTGACCACAAGATAACCAGGTTTGTACACTTGTGATTTCTGACTATGTGGCTACTTGAAGGACAGACTTTATCAATGGAACACAAACACATGTTGGAGGCTGAAGATGAGTATAGAGACGGAGGTAGTCGAATGCCGCATGAGAAGTTTCGGCACCAGTAGAGCTATAACTAGCGCTTCGTAATAAACCGTGACAGGCACGTTTATTGGAAGGTGTCCAGTTTCGATCATCACACGACCATTTTCAGACCCACAGCCCTATTGATGGACGATTCCTGTGTGTGGAGCAAGACCCGCTGAATGACGACAATCGGCAATTGCCTATCGTCAGTCAGCGCTTCCTGCTCCACAAGGAGATTGTCCATCAATATGGCTGTAGGTATGAAGACGATCACGTGATGCTCTAGACTGGTCACCTTCTAATAAACGTGCCTTGCGATCTAGACTATTATGATTTATTCCAACGATTGTATTTTGTCCGCTGATTTCACCGGTGATGTTTTCAAAAATTTTATCTCTACTACAGTCCTGCTATCGTGGATGAATTTGGTTGTCGAACTGGGCTACGTTCTTAATCTGGGACATAATCACTGTCTGCTATTAACAAATGTTAGCGACTCATCTAGAAATAAAAATATGTTACTTTAAATGGTTTACTTGTTATTTCTCTTTCTCATGATCGTACGAGCAAGGAAGATTGGTGTTTAATGCCCGGTCGATAATGGAGCCATCAGAGATGTGGTGCGAGGTCGTACTAGGACAGGATAGGGGAACAAAACCGGCCACGGCCTTTCAGAAGTAACATCGCAGCGTGTGTCGTAAGTAATTTAGGAAAGTCACAGAGACGCTCAGACGAAGATTTTGACTTTTGTCCTCCCGACTCCGAATCCAGCGCGCTAACCGCTGTGCAACCTCGCTCACTTACACTGGTGGACCATCAAAACAGGCTGACCAGATTTCCAAAATCAATATATTGGACACAGCTTAAAAGCTGAAATGAATGGACATTTTGCGTATATTAGATTTTTGTCAAACTACTTGGTTTACGGAACAACTACACAGATCATCGAACAAAATACCTTGCATTACTAATCGAGTAAATACTTTACTGTTTTATTGTTGCGACATGCAAACACAGTATATCACTTTAATATAACTAAGTCCTTAACAAGGGTAGAAAATTAACTACATAGGATACTTATTTTGTCCTCGCAATTGGTCTGGAAGATCTTCAGTAGATAGTTTCTGAAAATGTTTCTTTCTTATATTTTGCAGAAGAATGTATGTCATTATGAAAGTAGCTAGGATGATTGCAGGTACTAGTAGATGGGAACAATGGCAGGAGGGTGTCAGCAATGAGGAAATCAAAGAAAAACTGGGAATGAACTCTATAGATGTAGCAGTCAGGGCGAGCAGGCTTAGATGGTGGGGTCATGTTACACGCATGGGAGAAGCAAGGTTACCCAAGAGACTCATGGGTTCAGCAGTAGAGGGTAGGAGGAGTCGGGGCAGACCAAGGAGAAGGTACCTGGATTCAGTTAAAAATGATTTTGAAGTAATAGGTTTAACATCAGAAGAGGCACCAATGTTAGCACTGAATAGGGGATCATGGAGGAATTTTATAAGGGGGTTATGCTCCAAACTGAACGCTGAAAGGCATAATCAGTCTTAAGCGATGATGCTAATGATGATGATGATGTATGTCATTCAGGAATTTTATACATTTTCAAGCAGAATTTTATAAAAATCAGCACATGAATAATCCTGAAAATGTATCTTACTTCTGTGATGTTTAAAGCTTTCCCGGCGTACTGATTATTCCATAAAAACACGGGAGAACTGCCGGATATCAGTAACGTCCTACCACGATATTTCGGCGCAAAGTCTTCTGGCCATCTTCAGGTGAGTACCACTGTAATAGTACTGGCGAGTACGCGCTGAGCTCCGCTATTTAAAGCCGTGCAGAGTGATGAAGACCTACAAACGACGGAACAAGGAAGAGGCAGAGGCTTTCAGGTCGATTGCTTATCTGCCATTTATTGCGAATATTTCTTCACAGATAGGCAGAATATTGCGAAAGTATCATGTGAGATTTATCTTCGCCCTCCTTCCAAAATTTCATCACTGGTGGGATCCGTCAATGACGACCAGGGTCTGCGTAAATCAGGTGTTTACAAAATTCCGTGTGAATGCGGCAAACAACACGAACTGTGCAGGAAGCATTGTGGATCACCAACGGCATACTCGCCTTCTCTAAACCACCAAGTCTGGTATCGCCGAACATTGTACTTCCACAGACCATTCCACGAATTACAATGACACAAAAATTTTGGCTTATACAACAAACTTTTGGAGCTCGATTATCAGTGAATCTGTGGAAATAAGATTGTCTGACAACGAGACTCTCATCAATCGAGATAGCGGTTATCAGCTAAACTCTGCCTGGAATCCTGTTATAGAGGAACTTCGCAGTCGACGTAGTTATCTGCATAAATATGAAAAATCGACCTGATATCGACACGCCAAGCTTTCACCGTGGAGGGCGCGAGGCGCAGCGCACGGAGTTGTTATGAACGCGCACGCTGAGCAGCGCATGCGCAATGTCACCTCAGTATGGCTTTAAATAGCGGAGCTCCGCGCGTACTCGGCTCCTCCTCACCGTTTCAGACGGTCGTCGCCCTCGCCCCGACCCTCGTACTGACCCTCCCCCTAAGTATGTCCACGACTATTCCCGAGCCGACTGGAATGCCTACCGGGATACCCTTTCCACCCAGGTCGATAGCCACCCTCTCACCTACCACCACTCTGACGATGTCACCCATGCCGCCTCCTTTCTCCAGCAGACCTTGTCTGAGGCCGTGGAGGCCCACGTTCCTACTGTCGCCATCCACCCCCACCGTCCTACCTTACCCCCACAGGCCGTTCTCCTCCTCCGTGAATCCCGTCGTCTCTACCGTGCCTTCCTCCGCACGCGTGACCCGGACACACTACGACGCCACCGGCAACTCCAGCGACACGTTCGTAATTTGCTCGCGGCTAAGAAACGCCGGGACTGGCGGCAGACATGCACCCGTTTAAATGCAACCCTACCAATCAACTCGTCCAAGTTCTGGTCGGCCTTCCGTCGCCTTACCGGAACTAAACCCTCCCCCTACTATCCTCTTCTCCACGATGATCACCCCTTCCCTGACACCCTTAGTAAGGCCAATCACTTTGCCTCCTACCTCTCCGATGTCTTCTCCATCCGCGACGATCCCCAGTTCGATTACTCCCTCTTCCCGGATATCCGCGATCGCACTGACACCTCTGTCCCTCCCCTCGCTCCTGGTTTCCAGTACTTGGACAACATTACACACACGGAACTCAATGCCCCTATCACTACACAGGATCTCATTGATACACTCCGCACAAAACGCAACACCGCTCCTGGTCACAATCGTGCCACCTACCGTCACCTTCGTGAAGCTCCTGTCTCTTTCCTCTCCACCCTGGACAGGCTCTACAATGTAGTCCTGTCCACCGGTCACTACCCCGAACTGTGGAAAACCTCCCGTATCCTCATGTTCCTTAAACCTGGCAAACCGCCGTCCGCCGTCTCCTCCTACCGTCCCATCAGCCTTACCTCGGTCTTCAGCAAGGTCCTGGAATCTATCCTCACCCGCCGCATCCACCAGCATCTCCGCCAGCACCGCCTCCTTCCCGTCACCCAGTGTGGCTTTCGGCCATCCTTCTCTTCCGACGATCTTCTCCTTCACCTCACTCATCTCCTTTCCGAACAGCTTAATTCCCGTCGCTCCGCAATCTTCCTCTCCCTTGACCTCGAACGCGCTTATGACCGCGTCTGGCATTCCGGTCTCCTCTTCAAGCTCCAAACCTTTGCCCTTCCCATTAACTACGTCCGTCTGATCGGTTCCTTTCTCTCCCGCCGTCCTTCCTATGTCACCATCCATAACACAGATTCCTACACCTTTTTTCCCTCCGCCGGTGTGCCCCAAGGCTCCGTCCTCTCCCCCCTTCTGTACCTTTTGTACACGGCGGACATGCCGCCGCCGTCGCCCCCCGTCCACCTCCTCCAGTTTGCCGATGACACCGCCTTCCTCGCCCTTGCCCCCACCCTGCAACGCTCCCAACGCCTTCTCCAATCCCATCTTGACCGATTCACCGCTTGGTGTAACCAGTGGTTGCTCAAGGTCAATCCTTCGAAAACCCAGGCGATCATTGTAGGCAAAACCACCCCTTCCTTCCGCCTCCTTGATTTCTATCTCACCGTCTATGGCCGTCCCATCGCCCTCACTCCCACCCTTAAGTACCTTGGCGTCACCCTTGACCGTCGCCTCTCCTGGACTCCCCATCTCCATACAATCCAAGCCAAGGCACGTTCCCGACTCCGTCTCCTCAAGCTCCTTTCCGGCCGTACGTGGGGTCTGGACCCTTACACAATCCTCCACACCTATAAATCCCTCATCCGCCCTATCCTTTGTTATGCCCATCCCGCCTGGATCTCCGCCCCCCCTACCTTTTATAAATCCCTCCAAATCCTTGAACGCCATGCTCTCCGCCTCGCCTATCGCATCCGTCTCCCCTCCCCCACGCGGATCCTGTATGATCTCATCCCCTTCCCCCACCTCCTCCTTTTCCTTGAAAGGATACGGATCCTGTACACCTCCCGTAAACTCGATCCTCCTCACCCGCTCGTCTCCCCAATCCTCTCCCATCCCCGCCCGCTGCCGCGCCTGTATTCCCACGTCCCGCCCGGTCTCCATCTCTCCACCCTCCTTACTCTCTCCCAAGGTGGCTTCCGCCAGCTCCCCCTCCCTGATGATGTCCTCCTCCCCTCCATCTACCCCTCCTATCAACTTTGACCCTGCCCCACCACCCACTTCCGGTGTCCTTTCCTTTAGGCACCCTCCCTCCCTCCCTTCTCTTCCCTTCCCTCCCCTTCTCTTTCCTTTTCCCCCATCCCCTCCCTCCACCACTCTTCCCCCGGGGCTTTCCCTCCCCCTTCCTCCCTCCCCCCCTTTCTCCCGTGCCCGTGGCATCTCTGCTCTCCCCTCTCCCTCTCCCACTTCCCTTCCTCCTCCTCCTCTCTTGGCAGGTCCCCGGACTCGCACACGCATGGTGAACATTCGCGCGCCGGAGATCATCGCCATCAGTGTCTAGTGTGTGCCGTCGTGTTTAGTGTTCAGTGTTCCCCGTCACACTCCCTCGTTCACCAGTGCCATCGTCATCTTCAGAGTTTGTGCGTCGTCTCATCAGTTAGCAGTGTGGATTATCGACGAGTGTGAACGGCTCCGTGTTTGTCTCCATGTGTCTCCTGTTTTATTGCCCACATTCTGTAACTTATGTGTCTTCTCCTGTTTTCTCTGCTTGTATATTCTATGGCTGAAGAGCAGCGTAGTGTGCTGCTGACAGCCTGCCTGTTGTACAGGCTTTAAAATAACAATAAAGTAAAAAAAAGCGTACTCGGCAGTACTACTACAGTGGTACTCACCTGAAGATGACCAGAAGACTCTGTGCCGAAGTATCGTGGCAGGACGTTACTGATATCCGGCAGTTCTCCCGTGTTTTTATGGAACTGTCTTACTTATAGTTATTTTCTTGACAGTTTCCACACTAAACCTCTTCTTTTGTCCGGTTCGTCAAGTGTTTGCGATCGAGAACACCATTTATGTAGTAGCGTTAGTGCCAGGTAGGGCTAGCAGAAATTCAGTAACGAGCTGGAAACTCCTGTTGAGATGCAAGGAAGTTGAAGATGAGAGACCTCCTCCAGTTTATTTTAATCTAGGAGTTCATTTTCTTCGTCCCTTGGGTATGACCACATTTGTTCTCCATTTGGTTATGCTGCTCATTTCGTAATAACACAGTATTTCAAAATGTACGGGACGGTTAATGAAAAACGGGACAACATGCGTCCCATATGTATTTTGTGGCGCCAAAGGGACTCTCAAGCTAAATAGGGGACGATCCCGTAAAATACGGGACGTGTGGTCACCGTACATTTAAGGCAGTGCTGTACTGGAGGGCGATGAAACAGTGCGGCGCAGTAAGTGACCGGTCTGACGTCACACCTTTTACCAGCCGTCGAAGAAAGTGTCGAGCACAGGATGGACGGCACGGTCCAGACCTGCCCTTTTCATGGCGGCCGGACTGTGGGTCGCTGATATATCATAGAGATCGCTGTCTAGAGCATGCTGACGCCAAAGATCGCTACCGAATTTTGTGGATTATGGCTACCTGTAAATCAAGTAGTGTGCAAAAAGTCACTCGGTAATTCAGTGATGGACAACACAAACCGGATTCTTTCAGGCGCCTTCCGGAACCACATCATACTTTTGGAGAAAGGAAGCCGCAGCGCACAACGTGTAACTCTGCTTCCTGTGCTTAGTGGACCGTCATAAGCGCAGGAACATCGCTGCCGTGTTGGTATGTGGTCACCTGGAGCGATAAGTATGCCTTGCTGCAGGACCACATCTCGTATTCAACCGAGACGCCAAGTAGGAGAGATTTATTAGCTTCATTATGAACCACCACAGACTGTGTGTGCACGAGGTGAGGGGTTAAAATAAACTTGTTGTTTAACTTCTAAACTCAGCCAACCAAACGCTTCAAGTTTGCAAATTGCCATTGACGTACCGTCTGTAATCAACAAGGCTTCTTGATGTCTTCTTCATCTCATAAACGATGCCATTTGTAGTTTCTACTGCAATTATGTTTACGCGGTGACCACGACCTAGGCGAAGACACGGCGCAATATTTGTTTGTCTACATTATGTTACGAAAGACAGTGTCCAACTGTAAAATAATACACTGGTATAAAAGCCTTTGAGTAAATGTGCGTACGACACTTACTACATGAATATAGATAAAGTATATGATGGAATGACACCTAGAATTCTGGTACATCACACTAATGGTTGTTGTTTTCTGTTTCATCGTGGAGCTGGAATCAATAAGCGGCTCCACATTCATTCTTAATATGGTGGAAGGCTAATAAATGACAGTCGCCTTTAATCATATAATCTTCCTGTTCCATCACAGTTTAATTTTTTATATATTTACGATGTACCATCTTTTGTCGTTCGTTCACAAAACGCAAAGTCAACTGCCCCAGTATCTCTGTGGCAATTTTAGCGATCACAGCGGCCGAATAGCGTTTCTTAAAGACTCAGAACAGGATCTGCGAACTCTCGGTAGAAAGGTTAGTGCTTGCTGGGCCAAATGATGTACAAAGCTAATCAATGACTGTGTAGCACGAAATTCTGAATGGGAGAAATGAAACTACGTATCGCTGCGCCTCGAAAAAGTTTTGTGTGGGAAATATAGTTTTTTATTTTTTTTTATTTTTTTAAGTTTTACCCAGCCGTAGTCAGTTAGTAGCGATGAGCACAGCCGGTGTGCTAAAGAAGTAAGTTACAGGGCAGTATTGTTGACACTGCGAACGGATGAGCTTTGCGGCACCTGTCACGGCTGAGGCACACGGGACCGCTAACACTGCAGCACAGTGTGGCCCAGAGTGTGGTGAGCAGCCCGGCTGTGCTTCATTCCCCAACCAACCTTCCCCAACTTATTTCCCAAGAAATCGTCGGAAAGTATTAAATCAAGGCATCCTGTTAATGGAAACTTAGAAAGACTGTCCTCCTCACCTCTTCCCTCCACTCCGTATCTTCAACCACTCAGAGCAAAGTACTCTTTATGTCGATCACTATATTAAAAGTCTATGGTGATGGAAACAGACAAGTGCGTATTTTACTCCCCCTCATTTCTCTCGTCTTTCCAGTTCGTCACAGTGTAGTATGAGAACATAGCCTATTTGCATGAATGGGACATTAAAAATATCTCCGCATCCTCTCCCCGAATCCTCCCAAGTCCATATTTCTAATGAATCATAACACAGGATTAAAAGTCCGTTATGACGGGAATAGATCAATTGCGTGGTTTATACCGCATGACCCTCCTCTCTATCAATAAATAACCATACTACAAAGACGGTGGCAAATTACGTTATTTCTGATCCATTCATCAAGTAAAAAGTAAAGCCTCTTCCTCTCCTAATCTCCACTCAATCGTAATGACGGAAGCACATCGATTGTGTGCCTGAAACCCCCCTCCCGCGAATACCATTCATGTTTCTAACTCATCAGTGTAGTGTTTGAATGCTGTACCGGAGATGTAGTAAAATCTGTGGAATCTTCACTTGAACGTGAAAAATATTCATTGTTTATTACGAAGTCAAAGGTGTGCATTATTTCCAGCATAAAAAATGTGTCAAATTACACAACTAACGTACAGAATGATTGTGTATTTTATAATATACCTCCTTGTGTTTTTCTACCAATCCCAGGGAAGTAAATGCTACACAGCACAAACTTTGCAATAAATACTAAGTGGTAAACGTCAAACAGTGAGCACTGAATGCTAATGGTACATACTAAATGCTAGACGGTAAATACCAAACCCTTAACTCTGACTGCTAAATGGTAGATACCAAATTGTAAATGCTGTATGGTAAACAGTAAACCTTGAACACCTAACGGTAAACACACAACGCTTAACTGTAAGCACTAAACGGTAAATGCCCAACAGTAAATCCTAAATGATGGACAATAAATGGTGAACTTTAAATGGTGAACATTAAATGCTTAGTGGTAAATGTTAAACACTGTTGAAATATCCGAGTGTAAGTACAGACCTCTACGAAATTTATCATGCGTAAAAATTGTGTTTAAATTATTTCTATGAAGTCAGTGCTGTATGTGTACATTAACACACCTCTGGAATAATATTAAAAAGTGACTCGAAGATCAAAGTTATGCATATTTATGTACAAACATATATCTGTATCTCTTATATAAAGAATGCGCTATACTCTTGTGTTGCCACTATTGCAAAGTAATAATTTCATGTCTTTCTCCGACTGGCTCTCTCCTCCTCTTCCCCCCCCCCCCCCCCCCCCCTCTCTCTCTCTCTCTCTCTCTCTCTCTCTCTCTCTCTCTCCCCCTCTCTCTCTGTCACACACACACACACACACACACACACACACACACACAAAGTGAGAGACAGAGAAACAGAGAGAGAGAGAGAGAGAGACAGAGACAGAGACAGAGACAGAGATAGGAACAATACTGTATCATAATTAGTTTATTATTTAATAACAGATTACTGAGGACGAAAGGGAAAGACAAACAATATACTGAAGAGCTAAGAATTTTTTTAGATAAAAATTTTCTCAGAGAACTGTTACAATCTATAATGTTGAAATATAGGAATTTCATGCACGTTATTAATCGTTTTCCACACTTTTTTCGTATTGTCTATGGTAAGCAGCAATTTCTTTCGGTTTGAGATCGTATTTGAATTAACTCGAGTAGGCATCCAGAATTTCACTGCTGGATCTACGTTAACGAAATCGAAACAGTACTGAATAGCATTTTGCGTGCAATCTGCGCACATTACAAATAACATATTTTAAATATCGGTATCAGCTAGCTACTTGTACTGGAACAGAAACTTTACTGTCGTTTGTAACATCGTACTCTTCTAGAACAGCGCCGTACTTGGAATCAGTAAACCACTGCCCCTGAAGCGATTATCTTATGTGCTCAGTGACTACTATAAGGGCTTTTAACTCACCAATGACCTTTTCTGTGAGACAGCCTCGTGAATATAGCAAGGAGTCACGTCAGTCTTATCAGAGATCTAATATTAACATGTCTTATAGAGCGTAGTGCTTTGTGAATAGAAACTGATATTTTCTGACAAAAAATTACCTAATAAAATTTTCTAAATCGACTGTGCCTGTGTTTTTGTCTCTTCTACGATATATTATGCACAGTCTACCACTGTTGAGAAAGTATAGTTTAGTGAGACTGATGATCGAAAATTTTGATGGCAGATACACCTTGCAATCCTTAAGATGAACCAGCACCGTTGCTCCAAATTTGTGGGGAACATGTTCTGTGCTCACTATTGGATGGCCCCGCCCTTTCTCCAATGCCGATAGGGCATACCGCACTCCTCAGACACTTCCTGTTTTGTAATGTGTTACCCCTGTTTTCATGTATTACGATAAGTAGTCGATTAGCAAAGCGTATAAATTCTTATTAGTAGCAGGAAGGTTCAGCATCAGATGAAAACTTCCTAACGAACTTTTTCCGCATTTATCTTACGCCCTCCTCCTGAATCAGCATGAAAAATATGTGATTAAGAGGCATTAATCAGTCAGTTAATCACGACATCAAATAACGTTGCCATAGCTTCCGAACTGTTTGTGTTAGGACGTTAAAACTGCACGGTTGGCAGCGAGGCATGATTGGAATTAGTATGCGCTGTATGGTTTGGGTTAGTGACAAAGCCCGCTTTCATTTCGATGGGTTCGTCAATAAGCAAAAGTTGGCGCATTTGAGGGACTGAGAATCCGCATTTCGCGATCGAGAAATCTCGTCACGCTCAACGGGTGGCTGTGTGGTGTGCAATTTCCTGTCACAGAGTAGTCAGTGCGATATTCCTTGATCGTGCGGTAACTGCCGAAAGCTACGTGAAGGTTTTGGAAGATGATTTCATCCCCATTATATAAAGTGACCATGATTTCGACGAGATGTGTTTCACGCAAGAGGGAACTCGACCCCACCGAAGTAGGAGAGCGTCTGATGTCCTGGAGGAGCACCTTGGGGACCGCGCTCTGCCTCTGGGGTACCCAGAGGCCACTGCGATGGGCCTCGATTGGCCGCCATATCCTTCGGATTTCAGCACATGCGACTCCTTTTTGCGGTGCTATATTAAAGACAAGGTGTACAGCAACAACCCTAAAACCATTGCTGAGTTGAAAACAGCCTTTCAGGAGGTCGTCGATAGCATCGATGTTCCGGCACTTCAGTGGGTCATGAAGGATCTCGCTATAGGTCTATGACACATCATCGCGAATGATGGTAGGCATATCGAATGTCATAATCTGCTGGTATATCCAAATACCTGTAGTGACGTTTACATGTTGAATAAAGTGTGTATCTGCCGTAGCTTGTAGCTAATTTACGTTTCTTTCATACAGTTCGATAATTGTCTCCCTGTACCATTCCCGGAGACGGAGTCTCTCTCTCTCTCTCTCTCTCTCTCTCTCTCTCTCTGTCTCTCTCTCTCTCTCTCTCTCTCTGTGTGTGTGTGTGTGTGTGTGTGTGTGTGTGTGTGTGTGTTGGTGTTGGAAGGGAAACCTAGTTAAGCAGACGGATTTTGATGGTCCAAAACAAAACCTTTTGTTAAAAAAGGTATTGCTGCAGAGCATACTTTTAATGAGTACGCCATAAAAATTGAAGTGGCAATGCACGTGTCATAGGTTCGATGGTAATGTGATCCTACTCAACATTCACTGCAGCCATGTGGCTGATAATTCTGCGGCGTAATCTCTTGCAATGACTGTAACCTCTTCTTGCTCACATATCTTGCCCTGTACAATGTAAACGTAATCCTGTCTCAATTATTTGATTAACATTTTCAGTTCATTTGAAGAAGCAAATATGACCTCTCACACATTATCCAATCTAAATCCACACCTGTAATCTGTCTGTGAACCACTTTCAAATGCATGGCAGAGAATACGTCCTATTGCAACATTTATTAGTGTTCGTTCCCATTCCATTCACATACTGAATGTGTTAATAATTATTCTTTAAATAACTCATAGTACCTATTGGAGAGGTATGTGGATATGTAGGTATCATTTAGTTTTTTATTATTTTTTAAATTAAATATCGAGTGTTTTTAGCGAGTTATAATTTTTTCATTATTTAATGGTTGTGCTCTTTTTATAGATGTGGCAATAACCTCTTTTTTCTATCCAGCACAGTTTAAGTGGTATTTTTGTCAGCTATTATTCTTTCATTTGCTTTGCCATTGATTCTATAATATGTGTTGAAAAACTTTCTCTGAAAGTATTTTTTCGGTGTCTGTAAAATCCACTGACTTTAATATTTCTTTTCTACTTGCAAATGTTGGAAAGTTTCCTATTTGAGCATCATAATGCTTTGGTAGAGTAGGTAAAAGCCATTCTAACCTTTTGTTATGCGTGGCAGTAATGTGATCAGATAACTGTTTAATTTTATTCTGCATTATTCGTGGGACTCCTTTAAACCGTTTCTCGGTAATATGGTTTTGAAACTATTTTCTGTTCTAGTTACTTCTTCAGTCAGAAGACGATTTTTGTAAAGATTTGTTTTTAGCAATCTGACCCAAATTAATTCTAATTTACTTTTCACCTTTCCCGCAGTGTTAAACGTACTTTTAAGGTAAATTCTTGTTTAATTCGTCGTTACGTTGTGTTTAGTACATACCTTGTTAAAAATAATGTGTAGGATACACTCCTTTATTTTCTGTTTCGTATCCTGTAATATATAGGTTTCTTACAGTGCGTGATGGGGCATAACTTGATTGAATTTTCCTGCTTTGAGAATCCTGAAGGAGTGATCTGTTATACTTGCTAAAAGCATTCAACATCTTAGATCTCATAAAACACTTCTTTATTTACGACGACCAGTTTCGACAGGCTTGCTGTCATCTTCAGGTCTGTAAGAAAACACACATACATGTAATATGTTTCATAACATGAGTTGTGACATAATATTTGACATAAAAGATTTAGTTTGGCATTACAGAAAACAGAAGTTGAACTGTACATTTACATACCTAAAACTCTTTTTGTTGTGCAACGTTTTCATTTTACATTGGACCTTACGGCAAGTTGTTATGTGGATAAAAATCAACACCTCAACAAATTAGGAGTCAAACTTAGGCATAAAATAGAAATCCATGAGAAATAAGTATAACTGCATAGGTGGCTATAAATTAAAATGTGGTAAATGCAAAAGATTTTGTGTCTTTGATATTTTACACAAGTTTGCAGAGCATAGTGGAAATTATAATACCACTAGCTTCAGTGAGCGCGTAAGAGAGTCCAAGCCCAGTATAGATAATATAGAGCATGACATGAAAATTTTACGCTATTCCCCTAAAGCTAGAAAATTAGACATTCTTTTAAAATTACAAGTATATAGCCGAGGAAAAAGACAAGCAAGTGATGTTCTTAATGAGCAGTTCGAATTTGTAGATAACATTTCTTCATCCTGTATAATCATGTATTCTAATACTTCCCTTTAACACCAGCAGTTTTATGCCTTTTCTTATATGAGACATTAGTAACAGAGTATGATATAAATGACTAGCCTGAAAGCGACTGTACATTATATGATAATATTCGTCAGCACTTTCGATAATGATTGCTCTACCATCTTCCATATGTTGGAAAAACCCTTATCTTTTATTTTATTCATGTCACATGGCACACAGAAACATAGCATAACGTAAGTACAGACTTTTAAAACTATGCTGTAATACAGGCATGCTGTATGTTGCACACTACTTAAACTATATATAACGTATCTAAATAATATTAAATACTTCTGGCGCCTATAAAATATGTAGCACTTTCACATTTTTGCCCTTTACCTAGAAATGTTAATTGTAGTTTTTGTCCACCACCCACCACAACGCACTGTTATGTTCAGTAATAGTTTCACACGAATTTCTTTAATATGGTCTCTCCTTACAAATATGTTACATCTTGAAGTCATCTATGTAACTAATTTACAATTGCTGTAAAATCATACTACTGTGTGAACCAGTGAGAAGCAAGATATATCGAAATAATTTTTAGCCTATGTACTAGCTTCACCTAACAACGGAGTCTCCCTCTGACATCCCCCTCAGTTTTAGTGATAACGTGGTCCAGTGAAAAGTCTGTCAAAATCTGAACCCAGATCAAGCATGAAAATAAGAAGAAGGTATACTGAACTGTTAAGAAAAAGCGAAGTAGAAACAATGAGCTGTCCAAGCTTAACAAGTTCAATATTCAGCGAATATTTATAGCTGCGGCGTCGTGGTTAAGTGTTCAAGGGTTGGACTGTGTTCAAACCTCCATCAGCACAATTTTGTTCTCTGTATTCGCTGTATTCAAATTTGTGTACGTCTCGTGGTGTAACATCCATTTGCAACAGCGGGATGTAAGGAAGGGTCCCATAACGTAAGGTGTTATTATTGTATATTTATGTCAGTAATTTGCCATGTTCTAAAAAAATTAAAAGAAAATTTGACTGCACATAGGGAGACAAGCTATGTCAGCTGTTAGATTACACCATCTCCTAGTATCCATAATATTACTATATGTACATTGATATTATGAGTACACCACATTTCTCACAACGTAAAGATCTACCAAGACTCTTTATCTTAAATGAGTGTAATCTTATGTTTTTAATGTTTGAGACTTTTTGCACAAATCAAATGGCACTTCTTAGTTATACCTTTAATTACCCTTCTGCAGTTACCCACTGCAGAAATGATATGCACCCCAAGATGTCACTATGCTAAGATCATTATTCTTAGAAATATTGTACTCCAAACACAGAAATAGAAAAGCAGCCATGTTGCTACCTGCATAACATAAATAACAGGTACTATTAGTTTTTGTCATGGTTGGTCACATACTGCTGTTTATGTGATAATTTCTCTGTCATACATATCCATATACATTTTCCTACATTGCAGTACAACACCTAAGTATGCACAGCCCCACATAGCAAAATACGACTGGCGCCTGTCTATAGCAACTTTTGTGAAGAAAAACTCTGTCCATCTAAAGGGCGATTATATATGTGGCATGCTTGAACTGTGGTTGTTTCTAGTCTCACCAGGCTCACAATATTAGCATTCTACGCTTTTACACATATCTGTATGTGAATAATTATACCTCAAGGTCACAATAAACTAGTTGGAAAGATTTGTACATATTTTGTAGTTTGAGGGTATTTACTGAACCTGTGCACTGCAAGTTCTACTCTATCATTGTTCAGGATGTATCCTACCAAACCCACTCTCGCCCCACTCCCTCACCATCACCTGCAGCAATGGACCTGTGCGCTTTCGCGACTGTTGCTTTGCGGTATGGATGCGCGACAACAACAAAAATGAAGTAAACTGTTGCAAAGTAAATACCTTAATTTTTCTATTATGCATGCAGTAGTAATAACATGCGAATTGGAAAATATGAATACAAATGTGATTAAGTTGTAAGTAAAGTGCAGTTTTGTAACTGTTATTATTCGTAAAGGTCACTCATTAAAGTAGTTAAATCTAAACGTGAAAAGAATATTATTTACAGTCTCTTACACGCTGCTGATGTAAGAGTCACCTAGCGATTGTAGGACACTTTACAAATGTTATCTTTTGCAATGTTACCGGTCAGGCGTACCTTATACACCGTTTCAAGCGGATTTTCACTGTTTAGATTACGTCAAGCTTACTTAAATAATGTGCTGCAGTGTTCTGCGTTCATATGATCTAATATATTTGTTAGACCACATGAACGCAGAACACAGCAGCTCATTATTTCAGTAAGCTTGACGTAATCTAAACAGTGAAAAAAGCCCATGTTGCCATCACTTATATATATATATATATATATATATATATATATATAAAAGTAATGGCAACACACACACACACACACACACACACATATATATATATATATATATATATATATATAAGTAATGGCAACATGGCCATTTGTTAAAGATGCTCTATTTTTTTTAAATATTTTAGTTATGGCAAGCCTTTTATAATGTGCTGATTTTTATAAACATGACTACTTCGCGTGACACGCAACATAAAATGAACACGTTTCAAAACAAAAAAATTTAAGATATGTAAATTTACAGTTCCACTCCCGTTTATGTAATGCCAAACTCAAACGTTTATCACAAATGTAGTCTCTTAAATCATATTATGAGACACTTTCCATGTATATGCTCTTTCACACAGACCTGAAAACGATAGCAACGTCTGTCGGAACCGATTGCCTTACATAAAGCGATGTTTTATATGGTTTGGGCTGTTGAGTGTTTTTAGGAAACAAATAATAAGTTACCATCTAAAAAGGTCACTGTGGTAAAAACGAATTACGTAGACTGTGAGATATTGCAAATAGAAGCAATAGCGAAAAGACCAGGGTCGTAATGAGGGGAAGAGACGGAAGGTGGGAAAGTTAGATGTTGAGTGGGGGAAAGGAAAAGGAAGGGGGGAGGGATAGTGGTAGGGTGGTGAAGATGGTAAAACGAGTATAACACACAAAAATAACATAGCTGAAAAACTGTGAACAACAAACCTCTAGAAATATATTTACATCATAACGACGAAGAAACACAGTGCCACTAGCCTTAACTGACGGGGAAAATGATATATCCATTAGTCCTAAGCAAGCTCAAGCTACTTCTCTTTTACGTTAATGGCAGTAGGAGTCTTCTGTAAAACACTACACAGAAACTAGAAGACTTAAGACTTTTGCACAAAGGAGGTAGAGGTTATAGGCTTCATCTAGTAGAAGAATTAGAGGCATTTTAAACATTGTACTTACAAAGATGGAGCCATTTTAAATGAACTGGTGCAACTTAAACATAGACATTATATATCTGTGTGTGTGTGTGTGTGTGTGTGTTTTCACTGTTAACGTGTTTACATTCTCAATGTTTGCTTCTAAAGAAGACGTTTTTATGAACGTTGAAACTGTGGTAAAGGGGTTTAAATAAATCTTCAATTTACCAACTGTTTCGATGTTATATATATATATATATATATATATATATATATATGTGTGTGTGTGTGTGTGTGTGTGTGTGTGTGTGTGTCCATTCATGATAGTTTACTCCTCTGCTCTCTGCAAGGAATGACACATCCTTTGAAGTACACCCAGTTGTTGTTCTACTTACTCACATGCATTGAAAATGCGACACTCTAATGTTCGTACGTCAAGTTTTCCCACAACCAAACGTCTAGAGGGTGGTGATGTGGGGGACAAGCAGGCCATGGTGTGGGGCTCCCCTGACCAATCCAGCGGTTCTGGAATGTCTGCGTCAGATGTCTGTGCTCATTGCGACTAAAGTGTGTTGGTGCGCCACCATGCATGAACCACACTCATAATCGTTACTTCACTGGTACAGCTTCCAACAAGGTAGACAATACATTAATGAAAGGTTCTAGATAATGTGCCCCAGTTAACTTTCGTGGTCGCACATTAATCTATCGCCAAATATTTGAGCCCATACATTGTTTGAGAATCAGTGTTACTGTCCTCTTTCCTGAAATGCTTGCGGATTTACATCTGCACATATGCGATGGTTATGAAAATTCAAAACACCATCTCTTACGAACTGTGTCTCATTGGTAAATAAAATATTGGATGTGGACAGGGGATCTGTGGCACACTTCTGCAAAGCCATTTACAGAACCACCGTCTACTATGATGATCCTGTGGCCTTAGGTCCCGAACACGCTGTATATGATAAGAGCATAGCAATTATTCATGAATTACCCCACAGATAAGAGAGTGAAACTCGCCTTCTGCTGTTGTCAATCGTCACACGCCGATAATATGGTGCTTTTTTGTTTTTCACCAAACACAGCACACATTCCTCCATAACAGGATATCAGGCGTTTGTACTGTGCAGCGCCTTCCACTATGAGTCTTCCGATGTGCAAGGGTACCGAGTATCAGAGAGCTCTCTGTACTACGGATTTTTTATTATTATATTTTTTTTAGCGTAGATGGCACAGGCTCGCACTCTACGTCCATTTTCTAAACCATAGCAGAATATCATATCCGCCATTTCATTTGTCGAGTAGTAGGCTTCCGTTGGTAAGAAGTGGTGGAAGAGAGAAAATGTAAATATACTACACCATTTGTACGTACAGTAACAGTAAACAATAAGTGAAGAAGATAAAACGCCATAATACCTACCCAGGGTTGACAGTAGTGTACCATATGGCACAGAAACACGACGAAAACTAGCGTAGCCGACAACACGACTCGAACCGCACAACTGACAGCAGACCACCTAATGGTAGGCAGGATACTGTGAGTAAGACATCATAATACCCTGCCGACGCTTTTGATGGAGTGCCAATACAAGAACTGTGCTAATATCAGCAACCAACCGAGATGCAGCCCTTCCTATAACAACGTGTTTATGTCGGAAAGTATGTATTTCTGGAGCCATGTTTATCGGACTTAGTTTTCTTCTTTCGGTGAATACGACGACCTCTCGAAGTAATCGACATTTTTTGAACAACCTATATATCCTGATAACTCATACCTGTTTTTATTTTTATTTAATACGTATTTCACTATTAACAGTATTACTAATCACTCATGTGTGTTTCGTCATTTAATGTTATATTAATTATCGAGCAGCAACAGCATGAGAAGCTGCAATAGCAGAAGAACACCTGAAATTTTTTGGACATCGTCATCATCATCATGACCGCCGTTCTTAGTATCAGACCTAAGAAAGAAGTATATAACTATAAATAATGGGTAACCCATACATAAGGCGTATTGATACCAGAGATTATTGTCTAGAATGTGTTTGCAGGATTTCAGTTTTCAAAAATCGAATATTTATTGGTATAACGGTCAACCATGATGGGTTCAAAGATCCCAAACAGTTTCTTGTCGCATTACCTCTCACCACAGACGATGGAGTCGCCGACAGCCTTCACTTAACGTCCGAGAGCAGCGGCGTTTGAGTAGAGTAGTCAGTGCTAACAGACAAGCAATGCTGAGTGAAATACCTGTAGAAATCAGTGTGGGACGTACGACGAACGTATCCGTTAGTGCAGTGCCGCGAACTTGGCATTAATGAGCTTTGCATTAGACGACCAACACGAGTTCCTTTGCTAACAGCACGACAGCACGTGTAGCGCCTCTCCTGTGTTCATGGCCATACTGGTAGGACACTACAGTGGAACACCGTAGCCTGGTCAGATGAGTCCTGATTTCAGTTGGTAAGAATTGACGGTAGGTTTTGTGTGTCATGGAGACCCTATGATGCCACGGATACAAGTTGTCAACAAGGCACTGCTGTGCAAGATGATGGTGGCTCCATTACGGTGTGGACTGTGTTTACATGGAATCGATTGGGTCCTCTGATCGAATTGAACCGATAATTGACTGGAAATGGTTATGTTTAGCTTCTTGGAGACCAGTTTCTGACATTAATGGTTACATGTTCCCAAACATGTCACTGGGCCGGAATTGTTAGTGACTTGTTTGAAGAACATTATGGACAATTTGAGCGAATGATTTGGCCACCCGCATCACCCGACGTGAATCACATTGAATAGTTATGGGACATAGTCTAGAGGTCAGTTCGCACACGAAGCCCTACACTTTCACGGTTATGGACTCCTACAGAAGCAGCACGGATGAATATATTTCAGCAGGCGACTCCCAGCGACTACTTGAGTCCAAGCCACGTCGAGTGGCTGCATTCCACTGGGGAAAAGGACGTCCGACAGAATGATAGGAAGTATCCAATGAATTTTGTCACCTCAGTGTCACGTAAAACAAATCATGAATGGGAATATATTGAATATAAGCACTGAGACTGTTGGTTTGGAAAGATTCGTATTTAAGCTGGACATAGCCTCATCCAACAAGGAGAGACCACCGTTTTCCCACTTTCTCTAGAGGTGTCAGTGGATTTTTCCCAGCCATGCTGCCTCAGTTATTCTCAGTTAGCGTTGCATTCGAAATTTCCCTCAGTGCTCGGATGTCAAGGAGTAGCTGAGCATACAGCTTACGTGTTACGGCTACACGGTGCAAGGCGCACAGAGTGAGCCGTTAGATGCTGTCTGCACCTCTTTATTACGACAAGGCTCGGTGTGGAGATGTACTATGAAGAGTGCTCTGCCTACTGCAACAGTGCACTCCTTGTGTCCCCTAGAGTCTGATTGTGACTCGCAGTGTGAGCCAGATCTGATTCTCTGGTGTTCGCGTCAGGTAATAGCTACAAAAATTTGTACACGCATCCATGAATTGAGTACGGTGAGCAACACTCTTCGTCTATGCACTGTTCCCATTAAACGTTAGTGACTGTCTATGCCTCTCAGCTGGACTGTATCTTATCAGGATAGGTGAGACGTGCAGAGGCATCTCAGTGTGGGCTGTGTTGTTATCGCTGTGTGGCAGTGGCGGGGGAAGAGCTGACAGTAAGTAACACGTGTAATGTGGCTTGCTGATGAGCACAATGTTTCAGAGGTTTATATTGTTTTGCAGAAAAAAAAGATATCTAGAGATGATATTTAATGACGAGACATATGCACACAAGCTATGTAAGAGAATTGATTTAATGAGGAAATTAAATTACAATGTAGTGCAGAGGGTAACTTCATGGAAAATTTGTTGCAACTTCTGTAAAACCAACCAGAACTTATTACTGATCACGTATGTGTTTAAGGAGCCTAGTTGCGTTTGATATATGAAGTACCAAGATATGTGTGAGCAAGAAGGAGGCAGAGGGAGGGAAAGAGAAATGATTACCAGAGGTCGCAGCATTTGACATACTTAACACAGATATATATATATATATATATATATATATATATATATATATATATATATATATGTATGTATACATTTGGCCTTGGAGACATTTTGATCTTTATCGAGAAGTAAATAATGTATAACTTTGACATTTGTGGTATCGACAGTTCCGACGCCACAGTGTAGGTTGGCACTACGAGAGCGGACGATCTACACGGACGACAGCGCCATCTAGGAGACGCTGTGCAGCTCCTCGAGCGCCGCTCCACTTTCACCCAGTTCATGAAGAGCAGGCGGCCGAGAACCATCGGTTCAGCTTAGCTTACTATGGAGATTTTCTTATCCGGACTTTGGCTTCGCACCTACGTGCTCATTTGTACCAAAGATACATATTCACTTGTATATTTTCATGCACCAGTGAAAACTTCTTTTACTTTACTTGCAGTACCGACGTACTTTACCACCCCTGCTCCTACTTGCTTCGTTTCATTCGGCCTCTTTGTCAGTTTTAAGGAGTAGAGCCACGCGCCGCCTTCCAAGCGGGATACAAAAACAATGACATCACATTAATATTATGTCACAGATATAACTGCATATGTAAATAATGTAACATGGCACCACTTTTATGACGGAAATGATGAGTATTATGGACTCTGAAAGGATATGGTGAAAATCTTTATCTTTCAACACTAAACTTTGGCTGAATGTATGTAGGGAGGACAGTAGAAGAAAGTGTACTCATACATCGGAAATATTATAATTTGACACCATTTTAAAATTGTTTAAATACTATGCTCCCATCCCTTGTTCGTCTGCAATATATTAAAAAATAAAGTAATTTTGATGTTGTTGTGTGTGAGAAAAGAAATGATTACTTTCAAAGAGAGACAACGGTAAAGTGTACAGCACGTAGTGATGTGAGAAATACAGAGATATGTTTGTATGTCAATGATGCATAATGTAGTCCTTGGAATCACTTTTTAACATTATACCGGAGGTCTAATTGGATTGACAATAATATTTCACTTTTCATACACTGATTCAGCTAAACAATATCTTTATCCGTCACAACTTTTCGTAGAAATTTGTAATATATTTGCATATTGCACATGAGATTAGCATTCACCATTAAGCATCTCGTGTATACCATTTAGCATTTCCCATTTAGCGTTTCCCATTACACTCTTAGCGTTCATCATATAGCATTTATGGTTTACTGTTAAGTGGTTAGTATTTACCATTCACCATAAAGAATTGGGCTCTTGTTGTTTATCAGTTGCTGTTAGGCGATTAGCATTAGACATATAGCATTTATTGTTATCAACTACCTTTAGGCAGTCAGTGCTTACTTTATGGCATTCACCATTTTGCGTTCAGTGTGTGGTGTTTAGCTTTCACCATTAGGTGGTTGACGTTGACTGTCAACTGTTGAGCATTCACCGTTTAGAATTTAAAGTTTGCTATTTAGCGTTTAGTATTTACCATTTAGTGTTCACTACTTAGCTTCTACCGTTTAGTGTTTAGTGTGTCGTCGTATAGCGTTCCCCGTTTACTATTATGTTTAATGTACACTCTAGCTTTTACTGAAGGAGATGTGGGGTATAAGGCTCACAGGTGGTCTATTTTCATCATCTTGGGTTGTTAATATTGCACTATGAGTGGTTGAGAAGAAACGGACTCTGATTATAAACCACTCAATTGGTCTTCTTAGATCATCTTGGACTTTTAATAAGGTGATATGATTGTATGGAAATACAGAAAAAGGGGAGGGGAAAAGTGTTTTAAATTTCGCGTTATCACAGCTGGGCTAATATTACACTCTCATTGCTTGGAAAGAGGAAAGGGAGGAGAGGGTGTAAGCCAGATAATTACTCTGTTTTCGTCATCTTGGTATTTTAATATTGCACTGGAGATGAGCAGCACTGTACTGCACTTTGGTGAAGATGAGAAGAGGAGGGCAGAGAGGTGGGTGGAGGTGTGGGGGAAGAGAAGAGGGGAGGGGGGAGGGGTGAGTATTTTAAAAACTACATTGACAGGATGCCTTCTTTCAATAATTCTCTGTGGTTAGTTGGGAAATGAAAGGAGGGGGCTGCGGTATACTACTTAACTCAGCTAGTTGGATTTTTTAATTTCCCAGCAGTTCTTTTTAAATTTCCCAACATTGAAATCTTTAATTTACTTGAATTTACTGCCATCTGCAAACTTTGACTTCTAAATTTTCTGCATTATAGTACGCCGAGAAGCAGGTTTGTTTTGAATCTCCTTCTAACTTTTGTATTTGCTACTGCCTGCCAACTTGGACGTTTTTAAACTTCTCTCCAAACGCGACTACTGCGGCCCAACTATGGTGCCACCGAGCGGCAAAAACTGAAACAATGAGGCATAACATGCATAGAATCACTAGTTACAGATGCTCACTGTTGCCATTTTCTAATGTCAGGAAGATAGCAGCAGGTGCAGCATGGCCAGAGCACATAGTATTGGGCAAAACTGACCGTGACCAGCAGTATCAGCATTACAGAAGACAAACCATTTCTAAAATACATTTACGTCATCTTTTGAGTGTTTACTGTTAGTTAATGTGATTAATATTTTGTTCATACAGCTTACATACACAGTGAGCAGCAGTGCATGCAGCAGCTACAAACAATTGGACTCCCAGAAGAGGTTCAATACGGCAATGGCTGCCGCGTTTTTCTCTTCGGAAAAAGACGGCATGCATCCTGTTGTTTTCAATTGCGACGCAATTTCTATGTCGCATCATTACTGGCCGTGTTCGAGGGTTACAGTAAACGGGCAGTGGTGCGTCGGATACAAACTACTGAACTTCCTAAAGAGGCTCCATGCGGTGACTGCACCCGCCTTAGTCTCTTGGAAAAAGTCGGCATGGAGCCTGTAGTTTTGAATCGCGACGCAATTTCTATGTCGCATCCTTACTGGGATGGTTTGAGGGTTACAGTGAGCAGCAGTGCTGCATCAGCTACAAACTGTTGGACTCCGAGGAGAGGTGCAATACAGCGAGTGCAGCAGGCGTGTAGCACGTTCGTTTCCATTGCGGCGAAATTTCTGTGTCGCGTGCTTGCTGGGAGTGTTCGAGGGTTACAGTAAGTGGGCAGTGGAGCATCGGATACAAACTACTTAACTCCCAACAGTGCTCCATGGGGTGATAGTAGCCGTGTTAGTCTCCCTGAGAAAGGCCTGCATGTGGCCTGTAGTTTTTAATCGCGACACAATTTCTATGTCCCATCCTTACTGAGATAGTTCGAGTGTCACAGGCAGACGCACGCTGTTTCAACTACAAACTATATGGATTTCCAGGAGTGGTTTAATACGGCGAACTCAGCCGAGTTTTTCTTTTCGGAAAAAGACTGAATGGATCTTGTTTTCCTCAATTGCGACGAAATTTCTCTTTCGCGTTCTTACTGGGAGTTATCGAGAGTTACAGTAAACACTGGTGCATCGGATACAAACTACTGGACTCCCAAGAGAGCTTCTTGCGGTGACCGCAGCTGTTGTAACTGCGTCCGGGACGGCCGCGGGGTAGAAATGACGTAAAGCGCGGCGTGACCCGCGGTCAACAGCACAACGGAAGAGGAGGGACACGACCAACGAAGGACAGAACAAACAACCATAAGATCGAACAACAGATTCACAAGAAAACCTAACAAACACGTCCAGTCGTACACAGATCAAGTCAGTAAGCTGCCTAACAAGAGGCGATGTGTCAACAGACATACTCGAGATTAGACTTCCTGGCTCAGCGAAAGGCAAGCGCTTAAGTACGCTATCGGGGGCGCCGCTTTTGGCCGCTGGAATCACATGTTCCACTGTGGCGCCCTCACACTAAAAGCGGGCCAGGAGGCAAGCGCCGCCACAGCTTACGGCGCGTCGGTGCAGAGACCTCTTCGTGTCTTCGACTTCCACGACGTCTGGCGCGGATTCAAATTCCGCGGCGCGCGGTGCCAGATCCTTCCCCCCAGAAACTTGCGTGTGGGGGCGAAAATGCCGCGGACGGTGCCGAGGTGGGCGGCAGTGGCAAGGAACTGGGCGTATCAACCGCAATTGGCGTGGAGGAAGGGACCCCCGAGGTATCCGTGACAGCCGATCCAGAGTCCAGGGCAGGGGATGGAGCCGCCGATCCACCCGGAGGCTGAGAGGGCCGGCGGCAGGCTCGCGGACAGACGGCAACCGGGGGCTGGGACGGTGACCCGAGGTCTCTGTCCGTACCCAAAGGAGGTAGGGAAGGAGGCGGCGGCCCGAGTCCGTGGCAGCACGAGGGCGGAGCTGATTATGATGGCGGCGCTCCAACCATTTCGACGTCTGCACTGACTTAACACGCCGCCCACGGGCCGCGACGACCGTAGCGGGTGTCCAATCCACCTTGCGCCCGTACTCGCGGGGCCACACGGCCGTGCCAGGGGTATACCGCTGCGAGGGCCGGGAGTGGGGGCGGGAGGAGGGCGGCAGCAGCAAATGGAGCAGGGGCCGCGGCTGTCGCCCACGGAGGAGCTCTGCCAGACTGCATCCGTCAATTGGCGTAGTGCGATAGGTTCTCAAAAACAGGGTGAGGGCCGACATGGTTGGCCTCTCTGCCTCGCCATTGGACGAAAGGTGGAAAGGGGAGCTACAGATATGTTTGATACCATTGGCCTCACAGAAGTCGTGGAAGGAGGACGCCGTTAATTGGGGACCATTTTGGAGACCGACATGTGTGGGCAGCCATCAGTGGCGAGAACCTGGGCCAGGGCCTCGTGGTGGTGGATCTCATGCGGATAACATATGGGTGTTTGGAGTAGGCATCAACGATGAGTAACCACATGGACCCCAAAAACGGCCCGCAAAGTCCACATGGATGCGATCCCAGGGCAGGCGTGGCACAGGCCAAGGTGTAAACGACTGAGGGGTACTTGCTTGCCTGGTGATGCGCACACACAGTGCACCCATGGACAAGGCGCTCAACATCGCCATCGATGCTGGGCCAATACACATGCCAGTGAGCCAAAACTTTAATACGGGACATACACCAGTACCTGCAGTGTGACAAACTGAGCACCCGAAGCCATAATTTCGGAGGGATGATCACCAGGTGGTATAGTATTATGGTGAAAATGGGCATGTCCTTGTAATCCCCGAGTCTGGAGATGTGAGTAGAAAAGCGAGGAAGCAGGGAAGCAGGTTCGGATTAGAAACAGCAACGCATTTGTGTCGAGGGATAACGATCGCGAATTTGTAGAACTGTTCTGAGTGTGACTTTGGTCCACTGAGGGTGCTATGATGTAAAAGGGATGATTTTGTTTGACAGAGGATATTAACTGTACGTTTACTACATCGACACAGTACACGGTGATATATTGCTGAGTTGGAGCTCGGTTTTGCGCACGAATATTCAAGCTCCTGTCCTGGGTGGGGGAGCACAGTTATTGAGTAGGATTCTTCACGTATTTGACGTTATGTAGGCTACGGAGTGATATATCGATGGGTCGTAGGTCGGTTTCACGTTCTAATATTCAAGCTCCTGTCCTCGGTGAGGGAGCAGTGTGATTGTGTAAGAGTCTTCCCGTGTTTGGCGATATGTATGGCGCTTTGCGACGTTTAGTTGTCGTTGTAATATGTTGATCTGTGTAAAATAACCGCTGAATATCTTGTCCACAGAAGGAAAAAAAGGCTGAGGAGCTTCGATAACGGTAGCAGCAGTAATTCTACAGGTAAATTCGATAAGAGCGAATCATAATGCTCTGTTCGTTCACATCCTTTGTACTGGGATATAGGAACCTCTACATAGCGGTGAGAACATTTGCATATGTTGAGAGCAAGAAGGGAATCACGTTTGGAGCGCTGGGAAGAGTGCATTAGGCATTATTTTCAAGAACAGGTTCTGTTAGTGCAAGAATTTCTGTACATACAAGCTGAGACGTGAAGAAAGCGAGCGTTAACTGTTTCTGGGACAGTATACAATTGCTGAGAGGTCGACCTGGATGTTATTTTTTATAAAGCCATGTGACATAAGAATAACATTGAGCAAATTTTAGATGGCGAGTCGCCACGCAGACATTTCGTGGGTACGCATGTCTGAACGCACCTCATATGTTCCGTTAGGGGGAACTTTCACATGCGTCTGGCGTCGATTCGCGGCTGTGCGCGCTCCGGGGGCGTCTGCACCAGTGTCCAGGTGAACACGTATGTGGATAGGAATTTGTCAGGTGTCAAGTGTGTAAGGGATGTGGCCACCTTATGCTTGAGGGTAGCTGTGTGTGGTTTGACAGCTGACAGCTGCGTCACTTGGCGAGGGTTGCGGCTAATCTCCTCTGCACTCTACTTTACAGGGGGTGGCAGGAGGTGCCTGCCCACATTGATTGCATTAATTTGTGAGCAGGTCTGTAGGCTGTGATATCCGTTATTTGGACAGTTTATGAGTACTGAGTGTTTCTACACATCACTGTGCAGAATTATTTAACAACAGTTTTCAGGTCTGTACTGAAATTATTCGGGAAAATTAGGAATTGTTTGCGTGTCTGCAGACTGTGTACTCTGACCCCAAGCATGTAAGGGCGAGTGTTTTGTGTCAGTGTGACAAATATATTACATCGCTAAATAAAATTTTCCAGAATAAATAGAGTGCGCTGCTTCCTTGGTCTCCTCAGCAGCCCAGCTCAACCTGAGTCACTTTAGCACCATTTTACCCATACAGGCCACCATCTGGGATTAGGTCACAGGAGGGATGACAGTACCCTCAAGTGGCAGTAATGTGTATTAGGTCAGTTGGAGCCAAGGTCTCGTGGTGGAGTCAATGCTTTCAAAATAAAAACTTATGTCCATCATAGACACATTAGTACAAGTTAGTGCACATTAGCACACTTTAGTACACATTAGTACACGTTACATTATCCCAACAACATGGGTTGGTAAGGGGATGTGGTGGTTGGTTGAGGCTAATGGTATTTCCTTCCAAGTGTAGGTGGGTGTGGCATTTGCGAAACTTCATTTTAACTCCACAGTAGCACTCTCTGATGGTGTCAATATGTACTAGGCCTCGTGGTGACCACAATGTATGTCGCCATCTTGAATAACGATAGTCGCATCATCAGATGACGTCACATACAACAGCCCCCTCTGGTGCTGGTACTGTGTACTATGTCAGTTAGAGTCTGGAGCTCTTGGTGAACGCACTGTTTGCCGTCATCTTGGATTACATGACAGATGGGAGCAACCTCTGGTGGTGACCATGTACACTAGGTCTCATGGTGAACACACTGGATGGCCCTACTGTATGAAAATGATTTAATAGAGAATTATTTGCAAGTCCTTTCCCCACAATTCCTTAGGAGTAGGTGGTGGTTAGGTGACTGATGTTACAGCAAGTGCCCTTTCTTTCACGCCATTTTCTTAGCTTAGTAGAGATATGCAAATTAACCTTTGTTTACTGCTAAAATTCAAACTTGGTGCCAGTTCATAGGAAGAGGTGGCAGTAGGGTGACTTAGGTTAGTGGAGGTAGGCCAAGTGAGCTATCTTCCCGCTATTTTCTGACCTTAGTAGAGATAACCGTAGTGCGGTGCATTATCCTGTTGGAATTTGAACTTCCCGCCATTTTTCTTGGGGAGGGGGGCGAGGCACCAAAATTCAAACTTCCTGCCAAAATCCGTCATCTTGAATGACGTCATGGCTGCCATCTTGGATGAGGCCATGCGCTGTTGCCAAGTCTACATGACACCATCTTGGATAACGTCACTGCTGGCATCTTGAATGCATCTGGCAACAATGCAGAGTGTCCTCGTGTCCCCCTTGCTCCAATACTTACACAAACTGCATAATTTTGAGATCGGTGGTTGGCCTTTAAACAATGCCCTCAGTCAACGTTCTTGTCGGTCTGATTGGGGAATATGATGCTGGTTTGCGAAATATAATTCCATCATAAAGAAGTAAAAATTTTCTATGCATTATTTTCGCATTTCAGAAGAATTGCCAGCAGCAAAAATGGTTAACATAATATTAAATTTTTTTAAATACCAGTAATATTATACTATGATTCGAGTCTTAACGACCACAAATCTTATGTCAGGGGTAATCCTGTGGTTTGACTGCTCAATGAGCTCCAAAGACTTTCATCGGATGTTGATAAGCTTTACAGCGACAACGTTCACCTTGACCCAATCGGAGGAGAATGAGGATTTGTATAATAATGCAGTTGACTGCTATATCTGTGAGCTGCCGTTAGACAGAAAAGTGGGAGCTCCTGATAAATACCACTGACAGTTCTGTGTGCAATTTGAAGTACCAGCTACCAAGGCACATACCCATTGTCTTCCATAATTTAAATGGGTATGACGCTCACTGTCTAGTTGAGCACTTGTATGGTTGTGGTTGGGAGTAGAATCAGATCAGTTTTGTACATGAGAACATCGAGAAATGCATTTGATCTTCCAAATGAATGACGCCAAAAATTATGCTCCACTTCCTTGATAGGCTACGTTTCTTCAGGCAACACTCCTGAAAGTCATTGAATCTCTGCCTCAAGCTGCATTTCCCGACCAGGACACATTTCAGCTTGTGACTAGGAAGGGGTTTTGGCTTACGAGTATGTGGATAACATGGCGAAATTCAATGAAAGCAAACTACCCAACATAACTGCATTCTCCAGAAATCTTACAGGCAACGCCATAATGGATGCAAGGTATGAGCTGGCCACAAAAGTCTGCTAAGAATTCAAAATGTCCACTTTAGGAGAGGACGTACAACTTTACGTGAACACAACTGTGTGCTTTCTTGCAGAAGTTTCTGAGAAATTCTGAAGTCTATGCATGGTCACATACTGTTTGAATCCCGCCTTTTATTACACGGCACCTGGGTCATCTTGGGACGCAGTGCTCAAGAAAACGAAGTGCAGTGTTGAATTATTGACCAATACTGACATGCTTCTTTTCTTTCAGCGTGGGATCCATGGGAGGACTTTGCCAATGTGTCCATAGGCACGTGAAGGCAAACAGCTCACGGATGAGTGACACGTTCAATGTATTCCTTGATTCAAGTTACATAATGTATCTGGGCATAATTAACTTATATGGACACGCCAGCAGCAATCATGGGTGACCGAAGACGAATGCAAGGGATTATGTGGAAAAATCATGGGGGGTGTGGCAGCTGATTCTGATGTAAGGCATGTGGTGGAGGCAGAACTCAAATACCCTATTAGTTTGCATGATGCACACGCCTATTTGCCGCTCTGTCTAGAGCGAGTTCCACAAGAAGGCTCCACCCCAAAACTGATGCCCTACAGAATAAGAAGGTTATCAGCCGTATGAAGGACGAGGCGAATGGATTGCCAAATGTGGAGTTTGTAGGTCTGTGATCAAACATGCATGCACTCCCGCACTGGAAGGTTCCAAATGGTTCAAATGGCTCTGAGCACTATGGGACTTAACTTCTAAGGTCATCAGTCCCCTAGAACTTAGAACTACTTAAACCTAACTAACCTAAGGACTTCACACACATCCATGCCCGAGGCAGGATTCGAACCTGTGACCATAGCGGTCTCGCGGTTCCAGGCGGTAGCATCTTGAGCTGCTCGGCCACTCCGGCCAGCCCATTGGAAGGTGCCACCCAGAGGTGGGATAAGGACGCGCATCGTATGGCATTGAGAGTCCTCTCTATCGAAGACTATAAGCGGTACCTGTGCAGTGTTCATGGTGCTTCACTACAGCTGCCTGATATGGTACGACAGACCAGTATCCAGTCGAGAGCACATGAGGTGTACACTGTGGTGTAGTCTAAAATCGGCCTGTCATATTATGATGATAAAAGGCTCATTTGTGATGAGGGGACTGAAACTCTCCAATACTCACACACTGCTCATGTTTAGCAAGAGAAGGGATGGTAGACTCTGATTGAGTGAGAGTGAGAGAATGAGGGAGAGAGAGAGTGTGTCTGCAGAGGAGTAGTAGAACCCTATTTCATAGTGTAAGTAATTTTGTGTGTGTGTGTGTGTGTGTGTGTGTGTGTGTGTGTGTGTGTGTGTGTGAGTGTGTGTGTGTGTGTGTGTGTGTCGTGTAAATATTTGTGTATACTGGATTCAAGTGTATATACACACATGGGCCAAGTGTGGAAAAAAATATAAAAAAAGTAACAGAAAAATGTATTTATATGCACACCATGTGTGTGAGAGAAAAATGTTAAAAAAGCCTACACAAATTTTATTAAAAACCATAAACACAAAAAAATATGTTTATATTCATTTATTTGTTCATATGCAATGCATGTGCAGACTGTCAACATATATTTCTAAGCACCATGTGCGTCTGGTAAATGGAATAATTTTTTAGGTTTTTCACCTGCCGTTAGCCATCTAAGTAAGAATAGTTTTTAAGTGTATATATATCTATGTAGCTGACAGTCCATCAGAATTGTTATTGTAAAAATCTTTACTATTGGGGCTGTTCAATTTAGATTCTAAGTGAGCACAGTCGACCAGAATTACTGTAAAAGCTAAGCTACTGGGACTGTGGAATTTAGTTGTAGTAAAGAAAGTATCTCCACATTAGTTTTTAGCGTGGGTTTTAAAAAAAATTTCAGTGTTATTGGAAAAAAACCGTAAAAAAATATTCTTGATTTTGTAGTATGTAAGGTAAAAGTATCTGAACTGGAATATAAGAGTGAAATTGTACCTCAAGAATACTATATCGTACCTCAAAAACTACATTGTGCCTCAAGGATTATATTGTACCTCAAGAAGTATGTTATATTTGTGTCAACTGAATAAACGAAAAAAATTTGTCACTATACGTCTTTGTCGTCAGTATTTACATGAATCCTGTCCCCTGTAGCGTTATATGTATATATATATATATATATATATATATATATATATATATATAAAAGGTGAGTTACCTAACATTACCGCTGGATGTATTTCGAAAACCACATCAAATACTGACGAATCGATTCCACAGACAGAACGTGAGGAGAGGGGCTAGTGTAATTGGTTAATACAAACCATAAAAAAAATGGACGGAAGCATGTTTTTTAACACAAACCGACGTTTTTTTAAATGGAACCCCGTTAGTTTTGTTAGCACATCTGAACATATAAACAAATACGTAATCAGTGCCGTTTGTTGCATTGTAAAATGTTAATTACATCCGGAGATATTGTAACCTAAAGTTGACGCTTGAGTACCACTCCTCCGCTGTTCGATCGTGTGTATCGGAGAGCACCGAATTACGTACGGATCCAAAGGGAACGGTGATGGACCTTAGGTACAGAAGAGGCTGGAACAGCACATTACGTCCACATGCTAACACTTTTTTATTGGTCTTTTTCACTGACGCACATGTACATTACCATGAGGGGTGAGGTACACGTACACACGTGGTTTCCGTTTTCAATTACGGAGTGGAATAGAGTGTGTCCCGACATGTTAGGCCAATAGATGTTCAATGTGGTGGCCAACATTTGCTGCACACAATTGCAATCTCTGGCGTAATGAATGTCGTACACGCCGCAGTACATCTGGTGTAATGTCGCCGCAGGCTGCCGCAATACGTAGTTTCATATCCTCTGGGGTTGTAGGCACATCACGGTACACATTCTCCTTTAACGTACCCCACAGAAAGAAGTCCAGAGGTGTAAGATCAGGAGAACGGGCTGGCCAATTTATACGTCCTCCACGTCCTATGAAACGCCCGTCGAACATCCTGTCAAGGGTCAGCCTAGTGTTAATTGCGGAATGTGCAGGTGCACCATCATGCTGATACCACATACGTTGACGCGTTTCCAGTGGGACATTTTCGAGCAACGTTGGCAGGTCATTCTGTAGAAACGCGATGTATGTTGCAGCTGTTTGGGCCCCTGCAATGAAGTGAGGACCAATGAGGTGGTCGCCAATATTTCCGCACCATACATTTACAGTCCACGGTCGCTGTCGCTCTACCTGTCTGAGCCAGCGAGGATTGTCCACGGACCAGTAATGCATGTTCCGTAGATTCACTGCCCCGAGGTTTGGGAAACCCGCTTCATCGGTAAACAGGTAGAACTGCAACGCATTCTCTGTTAATGCCCATTGACAGAATTGCACTCGATGATTAAAGTCATCACCATGTAATTGCTGATGTAGCGACACATGAAACGTGTGAAAGCGGTGACGATGCAGTATGCGCATGACACTACTTTGACTCAGTCCACCGGCTCTCGCAATGTCCCGTGTAGTCATGTGTGGGTTCATGGCAACAGCAGCTAACACACCAACTGCACCCGCTTCTCCTGTGACGGGCCTGTTACGGACCCGTTTGCGTGCTACGACCATACCTGTTGCATACAGTTGGAGGTAGATGTTATGCAATGTGCGGCACGTTGGATGCTCTCTGTCCTGGTACCATTCTGCATACACCCTGCAGGCTTCAGCTGCATTTCGTCGACACTCGCCATAGATGAGTATCATCTCCGCCTTTTCAGAGTTCGAATACACCATGGTCACAGTTCCTACAACACTACACTATCACAGACGTCTGGTAACACGGTGTACTACAGTTGGTCTGCTTGCGGAGACGAATGCAGAATAACAATAGCAGCAAGTGCTACATGCGGACACTGCGACAGCTAGACCAAATCACAACAGTGCACTACAGCCACACTCGTAAACACGGTCGTCATCGTAAACATGTCCCTGCAGATGCTGCTCGCCGACCGTGGCCCGTGTTTGTTACAACACGCAACTGAACGTCGGATGTTTCAAGCGTCAACTTTAGGTTACAATATCTCCGGGTGTAATTAACATTTTACAATGCAACAAACGGCACTGATTACGTATTTGTTTATATGTTCAGATGTGCTAACAAAACTAACGTGGTTCCATTTAAAAAAACGTAGGTTAGTGTTAAAAAACATACTTCCGTGCATTTTTCTATGGTTTGTATTAAACAATTACACTAGCCCCTCTCCTCACGTTCGGTATTTGGAATCGGTTCGTCAGTATTTGATGTGGTTTACGAAATACATCGAGCGGTAACGTTAGGTGACTCACCCTGTATTATATATATATATATATATATATATATATATATATATATATATATATATATATATATATATATAAGGCTGTCTGCTCACAAATGACATTAGTTTTGATGAAGAGTGAGTGCTATAAAGGAGATCAAGTTTAAGATGGATGATAGCAAAGTATACAGAATGGCTGCGTGGAATTATCCCTATCGTGCAGCCCGAATTGGCTTATGGGACCAGGAGGCATGTGACCGTGTGCACTTCCAAAGACATACAGCACACATGTCTAAAATTATATCTCTGGTGCTTGAAGAAACTCACAGACGTAGTATCTGGTTAAAAATGAACCCTTGTCAAAGCTGGAACAGGGTTGAAAAAAGAACACAGAGGTTCTAAAGTAAAAAATAATTTATTTTTCATCCAGCCTAAAAGTAATTTTACATCTTCTTCTTCTTCTTCTTCTTGAGCCAATGGAGAGCAGGGCACCCGTAGAATTACAAGTCTTGAACAGCAACAAACATGAGGATTCGATGCATTCACGAGATCTTCTCCTACCCCTTCACGTAGATAATGGTATCTGTGTGGTTGAATAGTAGACGCGACATCACCATATCGTTATATGGTATGCCAGGATCATCTCAGTGAATTCCAACGCACTTCACATCCTTGAAAGACCTCAGTGACGCTTTGTTTGCTGAGAATGTCTCTATTATTACGGCATCTTCTCTGTACACTACGAATGCAACATCTTTAAATATGAACTGTCTACACTCACCATCATAGAAACCCTGAGCGTCTGCAATGAAGTTTACACCTTGAGATGCCATTGTGGAATGCTCTAAGTATGGCACAGCACCTGTTCATTTATACAGCTCGTTGCACAACGCCTGTGAGCGGGCGGTAGTTGATCACACAGTCATGTGGAACTAGAGCATACATGGCAGTGTGTTCCAGGAAATTTGCAGAAGATTTAAATTCAATACGTACATCTGGTGCAGATGTAATTATCTCGTTGTGTTTCGAGCGGCCTATTACGATGATCGGTGATGGCTTCTGTGGACTGAGTAGGCAACCTCTTCTTCAGCACTTTCATAGTAAGAAGCATAATACCTAGCATACATGTCATATGCTAGACTACAAATTTCATCCCACTGCAGGTGTAAATTGTCATATGGGAAGTGTGCGATTTGCAGGGAGGCGGGGGGGGGGGGGGGATGGGGGGAGAGGTATGGGGGGGGGGGGGGACTTCCCCCAATCTGCATCAGACCATCCCCTCCTCTGGTTTTAGTTTATGCATCCCAACCTGGGATGTTTATTTCCCATGCACTGGAGTAAAACTTTAAATATAATTTCAATTTGTGGAGCCGAACACTGAAAGTTTTTAATACAGTTTTACTATTAATAATGTTAATATGTTTGCTTATTAATTTTGAAAAAGTGTTATGTAGTAGTTAGGTATTTCAAAACATTTAGAACTAAATCATCATTAACATGTTGTCATTGTTGCTTTCGTCTAAGGTGCGTCATCCGTTTACTTGCGAGCTTGCGAGGGAAGCAGTGTGGCAGTGATACCGCAGCAGTCGTACCGCAGAGTTGGGTGAGCTGGGGGGCTGAAATTCCCACCCCGGGCCCTGACACAGGGTAGCGACCGGCCCGGTACCTGTGCGAACATTTACCGTTAGGCCACCTTTTGGCAACGGTATGACGCGGACTAACAGGGACGAAAGCACAAAGTGGTGCGAAGTGAGCAACGGTACTGGTCAGACGGGATCGGACAGTCTGACTTCGCTAGCCGCGAACCACGTGGGTGGAGCTTAACACAGGCTCCCCAGCATCGCGTACTCCAAATTAATTGGTGCCGTTCGTTCTTTGCCGCGCGTGCGCCAAACACACGGCGATCTTCACACGTTCCCGCTTCAGTAGCTTCATTAGTGAGTTGAGTGCGTCCGGGCCTGTAGGAACTACGGAATTTCAGGATGTCATTCAAACAAAGGAAAATTTCTCATTTCCTTAAGAGCAGTGCATTACCTGATACGTGTACAAACCGTGACAGTCAGGATACTAACAGTGGTGCTAAAAAGAGTTAAAATAGACAGTGAATGTAAAAAAGAAAACGGTAATGATGGTGCTAATACAGGGGAAGAGACTGAATCTCCGGTGACTGAAAACTGTGACACGTCTCAAGGTAGGAATGGGAGTAACAGTACTCTTGGAATTACAGTAGGAAATTGTGTTACCCTATCACGTTTTCAAAACTGGCAAAAAACTAATGCGTGGCTGCCCGTAAATGACAAAACTTAGTAATATGCACAGTGTGTTCACGAGTTTGTGAACTTAAGGCGGAAAGCAGTGAACGTGTGCGTATCGATAACGCGTTTTTAGCTGGTGTTTCTGCTAATAACACAAAAAAAAAAAATGATAAACTCGGGGATCATGCAAAGTGTAAATCACACATGAAGTGCGTAGAAAACACGAGTATAAAAGAGAAGAAAAGTTTACAAAAATGCGTCACTGAAATGCAAAGTTGTGGGGAAAGCAGCATCAAGAAAAAGTAATCGCAACTGCTTCGTTGTTCAGATCTGCATATGTAATAGCTAAACAGAAATTGTCATTCAAATCGTATCCTGCAGTAATCGAACTACAAAAGCTTAATGGTTTATCAGTCGGTAATATGCTTCATTCTGACCATGCATGCCGAAATATCATTATGTTCGTAGGAGAAGAAATGAAAAAGAATCTTGCTCACTTCATTGTAGAATCGGGTACAAACTTCAGTATCATGATGGACGAAAGTACAACGGTTTCCAACAAAACTTGTTTAATAATATATTTACGTTTGTCCTTTGAGGGAATTGCTTGCAATTATTTTTTTGACATTGTTGAATTAGAAAGTGGGACAGGAGAATGCATTTTCAGCACACTGTTAGCAGCTCTTGAAAAGTATGGCATTACAAATTATGTAATAAAGAAACACCTTGTAGGTATCACACCAGATGTTGCCTCAACAATACTTGCCCCTTACAAAGGCGTAGCCGATCTACTGCGTAGTCATTCACATAAGGATTTAACTGTCGTTCACTGTATGAACCACAAAATGGAATTAGCTGTCCACGATGTTATGAATGATGTAGCAGATGTATACCATGTTGTTGTTGTTGTGATCTTCAGTCCCGAGACTGGTTTGATGCAGCTCTCCATGCTACTCTATCCTGTGCGAGCTTCTTCATCTCCCAGTACCTACTGCAACCTACATCCTTCTGAATCTGCTTAGTGTATTCATCTCTTGGTCTCCACCTACGATTTTTACCCTCCACGCTGCCCTCCAATACTACATTGGTGATCCCTTGATGCCTCATAACATGTCCTACCAACCGATCCCTTCATCTGGTCAAGTTGTGCCACAAACTTCTCTTCTCCCCAATCCTATTCAATACTTCCTCATTAGTTATGTGATCTACCCATCTAATTTTCAGCATTCTTCTGTAGCACCACATTTCGAAAGCTTCTATTCTCTTCTTGTCCAAACTATTAACCGTCCATGTTTCACTTCCATACATGGCTACATTCCATACAAATACTTTCAGAAATGAAGCTATACTCGATGTCAACAAATTTCTCTTCTTCAGAAACGATTTCCTTGCCATTGCCAGTCTACATTTTATATCCTCTCTACTTCGACCATCATCAGTTACTTTACTCCCCAAATAGCAAAACACCTTTACTACTTTAAGCGTCTCATTTCCTAATCTAATCCCCTCAGCATCACCCGATTTAATTCCACTACATTCCATTATCCTCATTTTGCTTTTGTTGATGTTCATCTTATATCCTCCTTTCAAGACACTGTTCATTCCGTTCAACTGCTCTTCCAAGTCCTTTGCTGTCTCTGACAGAATTACAATGTCATAGGCGAACCTCAAAGTTTTTATTTCTTCTCCATGGATTTTAATACCTACTCCGAATTTTTCTTTTGTTTCCTTTACTGCTTGCTCAATATACAGATTGAATAACATCGGGGAGAGGCTACAACCCTGTCGTACTCCCTTCCCAACCACTGCTTCCCTTTCATGTCCCTCGACTCTTATAACTGCCATCTGGTTTCTGTACAAATTGTAAATAGCCTTTCGCTTCCTGTATTTTACCCCTGCCACCTTTAGAATTTGAAAGAGAGTATTCCAGTCAGCATTGTCAAAAGCTTTCTCTAAGTCTACAAATGCTAGAATCGTAGGTTTGCCTTTCCTTAATCTTTCTTCTAAGATAAGTCGTAAGGTCGTTATTTCCTCACGGAATCCAAACTGATCTTCCCCGAGGTCGGCTTCTACTAGTTTTTCCATTCGTATGTAAAGAATTCGTGTTAGTATTTTGCAGCTGTGGCTTATTAACCTGATTGTTCGGTAATTTTCACAGCTGTCAACATCTGCTTTCTTTGGGATTATATTCTTCTTGAAGTCTGAGGGTATTTCGCCTGTTTCATACATCTTGCTCATCAGATTGTAGAGTTTTGTCAGGACTGGCTCTCCCAAGGCCGTCAGTAGTTCCAATGGAATGTTGTCTACTCCGGGGGCCTTGTTTCGACTCAGATCTTTCAGTGCTCTGTCAAACTCTTCACGCAGTATCGTATCTCCCATTTCATCTTCATCTACATCCTCTTCCATTTCCATAATATTGCCCTCAAGTACATCGCCCTTGTATAGACTCTCTATATACTCCTTCCACCTTTCTGCTTTCCCTTCTTTGCTTAGAACTGGGTTTCCATCTGAGCTCTTGATGTTCATACAAGTCTTTCTTTTATCTCCAAAGGTCTCTTTAATTTTCCTGTAGGCAGTAACTATCTTACCCCTAGTGAGATAAGCCTCTACATCCTTACATTTGTCCTCTAGCCATACCTGCATGTATACCATATACAGTTTTTTTTAGATTCCTTATATTCTGTGTTTTTTCGAAGTCACAAAAACCAGAGACTACTACAAAGTGTTTCACAAGAATTATCCTCGCAGCTATTAAAACTAGGCCGTATTTTTCGCGTACGTTAGGTTGCTTTCTCATTTAATGCTGTTCGAGCTTTTCTTGAAAGTCACAGTTCTCTTGTCCATTTTTTTGAAAAACTGAGACATGATGGTTCCTGATCAACTCAGGAGAGATCTAAATTTGATGGTTTACTAAAACATCTCACAAAGTGGTTGCTTGTATTGGAATTACTTGTGCTTTATGAGGCCCTAGAAGTTCTGCAAGTATTATCATTCTTTATGCAAAAGAGAAATTGTTCAGTCCTTAAAGCAAAACAGGAAATTGACGTGGCTATAAGAACTCTTGAAACACTGAAAACGCCTCGAATTAGGATGATAGTAGAAGAGATGGAGGAAAAGCGCACATTCAAAGGGGTATTAATGAGAGAACCAACTTGTGATGAATATAACAGATTTCAGACATTTCGGAAGAAATTTTTTCAGTCTTTGGTAGATAATATAAAAAACCGCTTTGAGGACTTGGATTTCTTTTCGGGTGTAGCCGTATTAAATTCAGATACATGGCCTTCAGATGATGGTGTTTTATGTTGACATGTCAATTTCTCGCTTGTGTAATAAGGTGGATTTTAAATTACGTGAATGCACGTGTGCGTTACTAGTTAAAGATTTTCGAATCTATAGAGAAAATCCTCAACACATGCCCAATTCTGTGAAGGAACTTTTGAAAGCAGTCGAAGTTATATCTATATCTACGGCTGAATGTGAACGCGGATTTAGTGCCATGAATTTAACACTGACTGATCAGAGAAATCACTAACAAATTCCGACACTTTCAAATCTACTTCTCATTTCAATAAATGGACCTCCACTGCATTGCTTCGATGTAGAAAAATTTGCAGCAATTTGGATAAGAAAAAGAAGCCTTGCTTCTCAGCGCCATAGTGCCATTGACAAACCAACAGGCAAACCCTCGAATCTTCAGGAGCAGTCTCATTCATCTCGTCTCTTCAACTGAACTCTTTAAGTTAAAATGACAATTATACACTTTAGTACTAGCTGAACCGGCCACACTTGGCTGTGGCTTTGTCGTAATACGATGATTTAACAAATTAACATTCACTTATAATTTCAGAGTGTTAAAGTTAAGCACAAAACAAAACAAAAATTTTTATTTTACATTTTATTCATCTCATATTTTAGTATAGTTTGAGTATCGTATATTACATGAATCATTTACAAAGTTGTTAATTAACCACATATGAAGATTTATTAATTTTATAAATGAGGTAAGTAAAGTCTGCATTGCCCGGATGTCTCTACCTTCCCCTTATGTCCATCTCCTTCTTTTCCCACTCCCCATCTTCTTCTGCCCTTCTCTCTGTCCATCTGTTTTTCTCCTCTATCACCTCCAAACAACCTCCGTCACTCTCCCCTTCGCTAAGGTCAATTTCTCCCCCCTCTAAGTCAATCTCCTCCTTCCCTCTCTTTCTGTCCCTGCGACATCCAACATTTACATATTGAAAGCAGTAATTTGCGTCTACAATTGCCATAAGGACCATGCTGAATGTTTTTTTGTAGTTGATGTATTCACTTCACTCCCAGTATTCGGAGGACACATAATTTGCATATGTTTGCCATGTATGGCCCCTATGCAGTGAGGGAAATTCCACTTCACTTCGAAAAATCTTGCTACCTTCTGCCATTCTTCAGTATCCTTTGGAATCTGAAAAGTAAAACATACTCATTACTTTCCCTATTTTTTTTCAGACTGATGACACAGTATCAAAAGATGATGGCAATGTATCTCTTGAAGAACATGTACCTCCCACATATGTCAAGCACATATTTTCAAATGTTCTTTTTAAACCGCCCTTAGGGGAGTATGAACAGCAAACTCCGAGCATCGAAACATTGGTTGCAAAACCTAGCTGTGAAATTGTATATGTGGACAATAATAATTGTGAGGAATTTGTTCAAACAGAAACAGAAGAGCTCAAATTAATTCGATTTTAGAAAGAAGTGTTTTTAACAGTTCTTTAATATCCATTTTAATTTGCTTAAGAATGCCAATAAAACATTACTTAAATGAAATCAGTATTGAATGTTGCGTGCATACCTTTATGTAATTCTTCAACACTAATGAAAAAGCTTCACATACCTCTGGCACTATGAGGGAAATAGCGGAATATGATACTTTAAATAAGTACATTAGTGACTTGTATAAATCGCCAGTGGCTAAAAATCGTAATGTGATGGCCCATAGAATTCTTGGTGAAATACTGTCTTGGCAGTTATCTTTCTTTACAATAAGAGGTGTAGTTAACTGCAGTAAGTAATTAAAGTATTCAGTCGACATTCTCGTAAAATTACTAAATAACGCACCATCTTCTGCTTCTAGTTCTTAGGATACTATTTCGTGGACCTTCTTTAAATACTCTCCTCTTCCAACATCGTTTTCTTTTCCTTTGGTTTTTATTTCCGTTGTTAACTGCATGGGCAAGTACCAAGTAGGCCGCCGCTGCGATCACTTTATCATCCATTATATTGCAAGACCGACACACGTGTGGCACAAATTCTGTTGCTTTGGTATAAGTTAACCTGCCGCATGCAACATACGCCGTAAGATGTTGCCTGCTGTAGCATGCTACAAGACGACGCACGCCACATTTCCGTAGCATGCCACAATGTTGCAAGACGTCGCCCCAGCGTAGACGAGGCTTTAGAGCCAGGTCTGTATTGTATGGTGGATGTGATGTGTTGCGTGTGAAACTAAAACCTGCAATCAGATCCAAACGTCGTGGAAAACTGTGAATAGGTGTCATCCTGCAGCAAGATAACGCTCGCCCACATTCTGCCAAACGGACAGCCAACGCAATAAAAGAGTTGAGATTCGAGGTGCTGGAACATCCACCATACAGTCCAGACCTGGCTCCAAGCAATTTTCACATGTTTGGACCCTTAACGGAAAGCACTGCAGGGAAGAAGATTTGAAAGTGATGAAGACGCCATTGCTGCGGTGCAAAATTGGTCACCGATGCAACCGAAAAACGTATTTTCTGATGAAATAAAAAAAAACTCGTAAAACGTCGGGAAAACTGCATTGAAGTCCAGGGAGGTTACGTAGAAAAATAATGCATGTTTTTCTATCATCAGAATAAGTACGGCTTTTCACAAATGTGCCTTTACTTTTTGAATTCCCCCGTATACCTGTACGTAGATGATTTTGTAAATAAGCTTTACCTATAATGTACTTTTAAAGATATAACAAGGGATGGCTTTTCTGATAGTGCATACGCGTGAACAGTGAGTTTCGGCATTAACATCTATTTATAAATAACTGTTTAACCATGGGTAACGCCACGGTCCAAGCTAGTAACATATATAATTATAGTAACCCCCTAAGACATCCCCCCACTGGTAAAAGCACAAATCGCACACTGCATATGGGTAGAATTCTGAATTCACGCAGACTCTGGTGTTAGTTAACTTGCAGCTGTCGAATGCAGTGGAATCATTAGATATATTCCCGCTTTTGTCAGTCTGAAAATCAAGTATGATGAATGTAGACGTCTGTAGATGTGAACAGGTTTTAATACCCCATGTTTGTCTGCTTGCAGTCGGTAACACTGGCTACTCGAAAACTTCCCAAGAGAGAAATCCTAGTGATAGAAATGTACCGGAATTCAGGTCTTTTAAAAGCTTCAAACGCTCCTCGTCTGATACACTAATGTGTGGTATTTTCCGTATTATCTTGCTAATTGTGATCATATTCTCCTCTTGAGCTCCTTTAATGTATGAGTTATTATCCGTCGCACTCCGCACCAGAGTGAGTGCCTGTTTAGCATTTATAGCAATCTGTCTCATGTCCTAAAAGTAACCCATAAACATTTTTAGAGGAATGCATGCAGTAAATCGCTTGTACTCTGCTCTATCCTCCGGATCGTCTATGAATCATCCCGCATTTTCTAAGGCACTGAAATCCGTGGTTGATGTAGAGACATATGCTTTAAGGGTTGATGTTATGCCACATTGTGTGCACGGTCGATCTCAGACCAACTGAGTTGATAGCGTATCTCTTGAAACAGGGATGCTAAGGCGTTATGTGTAAACTTGGCTCCCACTGTATCCGCCGTCGAGTTCATTGAATGACCCCTCCAAATATATGAAACTCTTGCATGGAAGCGTCAGCGCTTCTTGGTGCTGGAGGACAATCCTAATTTCACAATTCTTGTTAAGTGTGGTTGAAGTGTAAGGTTTATGTGAGAAGTATTTCTGAAGTATAATTCTCTCATCATTCTCTACTGAACTGGTTATACTGAGTGACGTCATCATTGCGAGGTTTCAAGCCAACTGATTTAAGAAACTCGTAGTTGGCACGTGTTATCACTTTGCGGTTCCGCGCCGAAGTGGCGTGCGATGGATTGCGTGCAGTGGATTTGTACTGTGTGCCGATCTTGGCTTAGATGTAATCGTACAATGATTTCCTCGCCACGAAAGTCAACAAGTTGATTATTCTGGTTCACAATACGCTACTCCAAATAGTCCAGTGTCTGAACTGTCACTGGAAGGTATATTGCAATGGAAGGAGTTTCAACAGTCTTGTACCTCGTTGCAGCTCAGGGGAAGAATCCGTAAATAATATGAATCAGACGGTCGTTGTGATAGGAGTTCGTTGCAACGTAACGCTCCGATTGTGCTGACGGGCAGTATATCCACAGCCTGATCTGACTTGTAATATTTACTTGGATATTTCTTCAAAACATGTCATTTTGTGAAACCCCATAAGCCCTATTGAACCTTTCTGGCTAAAGTCAATCGTTCCATTTACAGTCCTTATTTCATATTTAAGTGCATTGATTTTTGCATGTAGCTCAATAAATTTTCCAGACTATTTTAAGACTTGGTTTAAATCGTCGATATCGTATGCGCCCGGTTCTATTTCCACAATGCCTTTTTCACCATTAATATCCAGATGCAGTTTGTTGTTAGTCTCAGTGATATTTGGGATACCGTTGTACGGCTCCAGTCCAATCAATGCAATACTTCAAACACCAATGCTCAAATCAACTGGAGGGAAGTAATTTGCACGCAATACAGATGATCGTTGTTTTAACGTCAAAGTGTACGACATTACATCTCAACCTCAACTGATGAAGGAATGTTTAAAGCTCTTCCTTATATAGAATGCTTCTTTTTCTTTGTAAATGTCAAGAGAAACATGATGCACAGATGTCCACAGAGGTATGTATTAAAGTCTTGATAGCTCCGATAATTGTAGAGCGCTCGTCTTCTGTGAGTGAAGTATCGATGTAATTATTCTGGCTGTTGCAGGTCACCAAATGAGCCTAAATAGTAGATGTATCCGCATTTACCGTGACGTGTGACACCCAGTGGGAGCCAGGGCCTTCAGCATCATCTAAGTTTACAATGGCACATTCACCAGTTTTCCACATAGTCTTCGGTAATGTATCCCGCATAAACACATCATGGAATCTCGGAATGTTGAATTTTTTCTTACAAACTTGAGAAGAGCAGCATCTGTGATCCTGTAGAACTGCTAACGGACTTTCCTTTAATTTATGGATACATCAAGCCCTTTCCCGTACGATTTCAAATATAGTCCTTTCCCGATGGCTCTGGCTTCCATCAAGTGGTAATGTCTTCTTGCCACTTCTAACTGCGCTTCGGAGTTCTGCGCGTTCTTGACTGTTCGAGCAATAGTTGCAGCACCACCAGCGAGGGACCCTACCACCGAGAGTGGGGGGATGAGGAACAAGAAAACACCAGACGTCTTGGGTATTGGTAGAATTAGAGGCGCTTTAAGGGATCCTCCTTCTCTTCTTCTTCTTCTTCTTCTTCTTCTCGCGCCTTTCAGAGCGGTTTTAGCTTCATACTTCGCTGTCAGGATACAGTTCTTCAAACAGCTCTGCTTTCACCCTTCTTCTTTTTCTTGTTTACTGCACAACGTGCAGCATTCATAACTCGCTTGGAGTTCATCACTCTTAAACTGCAAATGCTGCAATGCAGTGATGTACACCAATATCCTTTCTTTGGCGTATCGCCTTAGCCTTATCTGCTAAAATCCTATCTCCGATGTGATGACTTGAGCGATCTTTATTTGCTATATATGCAATGTCATGTTCTATATACGCTTCGTCGAGCAGATTAACCCACTTATCACCTAGTGCCAAGCGTTTCCGAATCATTGTTCCATGTCCACAGTAGCTATACCCCGTAATGTGTAATACTAGTGGCAGTTTGTCTTGTCTCGAATACCACTCCTCCTATAATGCGTCTCATAGCACGCATGTTATGCTACTGCAGTGGTTGTGGACTGTGCATGTGCAAATCGTTAGCATTAATCCATCTGTTTTGTGCTGCAGGAAACCCATGCAATTTGACTAGTGCTCTATTTCCCCTACGTCGTATGACTCTCTCTACGAGAAACATATCCGGTTCTGAGCTTTTCTGCAACTCCTCGGTGTATATGCAACCTACAGTTTCCTCGCCTTTACGATCCTTCAAGATGTAAGTTCTAGGATTCGTTCTTTGCACTTTGCAAACTGTAAATATCTCTGTTGACCAATTCGGTAGATATGATTTCGCAAATGCTTTCTTATATTTTGAGATACCTAACAAATGATCTAGATTAAATTTCTGTTTGCATGAATCCGGCATTTTAATGTGATAGTCCACGGCATCACGAACATCGATGTCTGATTTTTATTGTGGTATGTTTGGTTCGATTATACTGAGCAATTATTTCTTGGAGGGTATCTGTCCATTTGTATGATACGCGAAGATTAAAACGCATCCACATTTGACCTTTTATTGTTCTTTTCAGACGCTCCACGATACTTGCTTTCACGTAGGTGAATGTTGTGACGTATTCCATACCGCTGCATCACGGTCCTGGAGAACCTATTGTAAAACTCTCCACCGTGATCGGTTTTGAAGTTGTCTGGGGATCGATTCGTCCCTGTATGCAGCAAGCACTCAAACACATTGGCGAAATTTCTACCCGTTTTTCTTTTAACAGGTAATGCCCAGGCAGGTTAGGAGTTTGTATGAATAAACATTTAAATATATTTTAATTCATTAATCTCATGTGAATATTCCCTGATATATATAAGATCAGCCTGCCGTAAGTCACCCAAACCTTCAATCATAACATGCTTACGAGGGCATGTTTTGAGTGCTGCTTTGTGAAGTTCTCGAACTACTGTCTCCACACTTATTCGATGATGTCTCTCTCTCCAAGCTCATAAAATTATTGAAACGGCCTCATCCGAATGAGCTGTATAACCTGCAGCAGCTCATGCCATTAGTAGTCATAGTCGATCTATTCTCTCGTCGGGGTCGTCATAATATATACACTGTTGCATCACTGCTTTATGCACAATGTCAATACCATCGCCGTTACTGTTATTGTTCTTGTTTTTGTTTTCGTCATTAGGTATTGGTTTTATAATGGTTTTATATTTCTTGTTACTCAGGATTTTTGCTGATCTTATGTACATCAGTCAAATGCAGTATTTCTCGGTACATTTCCCTATCAGTAACTGAATAATTTATAGTTCTTTTTGGTGGGTCTTAGGAAAATAAGATTTATAAACCCAGGTGTCCTCTCAAACCGTTATCACCAATCTGTGTTGTGTCATCAGTTACGTGTATATGCTGCGTGCCCAACATGTGTAGTCTTCCCCTGCTAACGCCAAATGTTCTATCTAACCAGGGACGTGACGGATAATGAATTCGTCAATGCAACACCATCGTTATCACGTGGTTTTGTTTTTGCCAAGAGCTGCCTGTGAAATATAGTAAACGGCTTAAAGGCCTCTCTTGGTGTTTTCTGTCGATCCATATGCCCCAACCTTAATAACCGTAATTTCTCTCGGATGGCTTCCCGCGCTTGAATGACTTTCTGCTTCGATAACATCGCGATGTATACTACTCAGACGTCTCTATAGCCTGAGACATTACACATCCGCTCTTGTTCCTCTTGTTATCTGCCTTCTCCCCTTCTCAACAACAAAGACCTCTACATTTATTTTCCCCTCAATAGCCTCGATCTTTTCAGTTAAGTCGGTTACTTTCTTACCGATTTCATTAATTACCTCATTTAATTCAATGACCATTCTCAGAACAGTCTGGTAATACGCCTCTAGCTCCCTGCTCATACCTCCAACTTTATGCACAATAGCTTGAATCCATGTACAAGCGAGTGTTCTGTCTGCGTACACCCATACTCTCGGGTTGAGAGCTAGACGTGCACCAGAATTTGTCCATGGTGCAGCGTATAATCATGTACTCACCGCTCTTACCAGGTTATATACACAGAAACTCTTGGAAGTTTTGCTTGTACCAGCCATCATTCAATTTTCTTGTTTTATCAATAACGACAAACCCATACTGTGAATGATTCCAGCAATCTGCACATATTTTTAGAAAATCATTGAACAACATGTCAGTTCGTACATGTGCATGGTAAATATGTTTTAAATTCAGATTTTCTTTTCTGAAGGTAATAATGAGGTTCTAATTATCCCTAACCAACGGTTTCCGGAATCTGGAATATGTTTTTCCTATATAAAATATTTCAGCACCCATATGACGACCGCAACAGAAATATTTTCGAGTTTGCTCTTGATTTTCCACAGGAACATCGTCAAATACGAAGATAGTGTTTGACTTTGCTTTTTCAGGTGGGAGGATATCACTGCTTTCGCTGAACGTCGTGTACGTAACACCTTTTATACCACGCGATGTCTCCTGTAATGGCTCATACTTGGGCTGAAATACTGTTTTTGACAATACGGAACCATGTTCAAATCGGACTCCATCTACATGTGTTAGCAGCGTCATGACATAAGATGGTTCAAATGGACTTAACATCTGAGGCCATCAATCCCCTAGAACTTAGAACTACTTAAACCTAACTAACCTAAGGCCAACACACACATCCATGCCCGAGGCAGGATTCGAACCTGCGACCATAGCAGTCGCGTGGTTCCGGACTGAAGCGCCTAGAACCGCTCGGCCAGCACGGCCGACACCATGACGACATAAGCCTTGTCACATTTGGATGGACCTACAATGAGAAAGTCCTTGTGGTGATGATGTTTCACCCACCCTGCCATGATACTGCGTCAGGTACTGACATGTAGTCGGCATATATAAACTTGTATGGCCGGCAATAGTATGTGTAGCCACTATAGCTGCATCACTTCACCAACTTAGCTACATTGGCTAGTAGAGAAATGCGCTATTTATTTTGCCCGTGAAGAGTCACTTCATCATTCATTCAATGACGGTGAAGAGAGGCTTGGGGCATGATATAGGTGTAGTATTGAAAATAATGATATTAATAAGTGTAGTACTTGGACTATGGTGAGAGAGGTATGAAATAAAACACGAACACTGTTTGAGATTATATATACATACATTATTTATTTAAATTTCATACATCAGGTGCAGTATTAAAAAAAAATCATCAGACTCTTTATCTTCTTCTTCTTCTTCTTCTTCGCACCTGTACAGGTTCTGTTTTGATTCTGCGTTCATGTGCAAACAAAGTTACTGCTCCAAATCATCACCATGTACACTATGCAAACGTGGGAAGTTTACATCATTGTATGCGGATTCTAGGCTCGACAACCAATGACTCACGCTCTCCAATGCAAGGGGTAGCGCAGTATCCAGGTCGTGTAACTTCATAACTGAGGCGTGCCGTAGATAGACACACTTGTCAGCCGATTTCACACGTAGTGCAGAGTGACGCTGTTGTAACAGATAATGTCTCCGGGGGGGGGGGGGGGGGGGGCGTGGGTGGTATGAATTGGATAAGTCATTTGCTGATTGATGTAGCACTCTGCAAGACATATTTCGTCCTAGCCGAACTCAAAAATAAAGTTATCGATGCGTTTACGATTTATATTCCCACATGCAAGGCCCAGTAACGATGTGCTTCTATACCCACGTTTACACGTTTTGTTCCACTGGGAGTTAATCGGTATGTTGAACTGAAATGCATGGGTACAATCGATACCTTCTTATCCACAGCATCTGCCCTGCGTGCCGGCACTAGCAAAGGGATGTTCTGCTGGCATGGGTCGTCTGTCAGTGACCAGTACTGTCCTGTATCTTGCTGTTGTTTAGGACCACCAGCAGCGTTCGATGTGTTGGGACGAGACTGCGCGTCCTCATCACACAAATCGATGAGTCGGACAGACAATAACAGCTCCTTGCCCTGCTCCAGCAAATGGGCTACGTATGCTACAGAATCCCACGTGCTCGCTACGGGTCTGACGTTCTGGAGGCTGTTGCTGCCCAGGTTCAGAGGTCGGTGCAGGTCTCGACAAGATGGCAGCTGAGGTTGCTACAAGTCTGGCCACCGCAAAGATCGACATGTTGGAGCTCGCCCCTGCAAGCTTGGACTTGTAAGACATCAGATCACTTGAAGTTTGCTCCTGTAGTTATATATATATATATATATATATATATATTGTGCTCTCATGTTATCGCCAGTCTGATTTAAATATTTGCCATTACATCGACTTAACACGTTTAAATAAGAACAAATTGCATCTCTGAGCAAAATGGACCTACTCCATATCTTTCTATCAAGATCTTTGCTAGAAGCAACACTTGGATGCTGGCCAAGTTTCGTTGTCACAGTGTAAATAAATACAGACTGTGTAAAAGTAAGCAAAGTGATGTACCAAGTGGCCAACAAAATGGAAGCCAACAGATGGACGCTAACGAAAAAGGCGAACCACACTGTCCCAGTAAGTAAGAAACAAAATTTTGCTTGCATATTGACAGGTAAACAATATGCATGGCGATACTTTAAAGTGTGTTCCATCTTCTTGTCACAGAGCCTGCAACCAGCATTATGCTAGAAATAGTGAAGTAACTTCTAGAAAACCATCTGAAAATGAACCTGAAAAAGTTCAAAAATCGGTTCATGCAATAATAAATAACCATTAAAAAAGTGACTAGGTGCAGTTTCATATATTTACGTCCAGTTAACGGTCATGGGTTCTAAAATATCCATAATGGATAACCTTAATCTTCTTCCTCTTCTGCTGCTGCTGCTGGCTGACTGAGCGAGGCTGGGGTCACAGAGCTGCTGAACCTGCCCCATACCCCCTCCAGTGGCGTCGCCAGATACCACCATCCTACTGGCTGAAGTCTATCACATAACCAGATTTAGGGTTGCTATTGGTTCTTGCCCTTTTTCTCTGGACCGCTTTCTTGGACTACATCATGGGAGAGGTGGTGTTGGAGGGGGGTGGGATGGGGGGGGGGGGGGGGAGGCACATAGCTCTCTGGTGGTTGTGTTGTGTACTAGTTCAGTCGGTCTCCAACTCTCAGGGTGAACACCTATAGCTCATGTGGAATAGGGCAAAGCTATGGATACTGCCCTCAGCTGTGGGCTTGCATGTAGTACACATATTAAATTCATCCCTGCTCATCGTCAGCATTTCCTCAGTTGTTCACATGGATGCATGTGACAGAGTGGGAGAGCATTTCACCTCTCGTGATTCAGCTGGACTTCTAGCAAACACTTTACATTTACAGCACACGCATTTATCAGTTTGAGCTGCGAAGCGTAACTTAGTCTGTATTTGACTTCACCAAATATCAATGCTATCGACACAGTCCTCAGATGCTAATATAATACTCCTTCTCCAGCACAGACATCTCGTCCATTGAACACAGTAAACAGTTACGTCCATCCTCCCAGTCCAGCAGCTAGACATAGAGTGAGTCCTTTCTCACCATTTTTCCTCAGACCACCATCTTTGATTACGTCATGGGAGGGGAGAGGGACGACAGTGGCCTTTGGTGGTAATACTGTGAACTTGGTCAATTGGACCTGGACCTCATGGTGAACACACTGGGTGGAGCTACTGTCTGTAACAACTCAAATTGTTTAAATTAACAATGCATGCAAAATAGAGGCTAACGTCCATGCTATCCAGCAGCCCAGCGCAGACTGAGTCCTCCTCCTGCCAATTTTCAGATGGTGCAGGGAAGATAGGGCAGGTGAGGGGATGAGAGGGGAAGGGGGGGAGAGGGGGAGGGGGGAGGGGGAGGGGGGAGGGGAGGGAAAGTGCGTTAGGATAGTGCAGATAGCCCAAATGTCCTATTTTCCAGTCAAAATTTGAATTTCCCATCACATCAGTGCAACGTTGCCACAGCTATGGCTGTCGTCTTGGATTCGCCATCTTGAATAAATTTGGCAGCAATTCAGAGTGGGGTGACGCTGGCTATGATCTACTACTACTACTACTACTACTACTACTGCTACTACTACTACATGTTCTACTCTCACAAACTATTAAAATTTTAGTGATGTCTGATGACCTCTTCACACCAGTTTTTGTGCGAACAGTTATCACAAGAAAATTAGATCTAGTAAAAGTAACACATTTAAGACACCCCTTGAAATTTCATCTGTAGGTCTTATGAACAGAACAGTTGATTCCTCTCTTATACAAATAATGAAATTAATTTTGTTCTGCCGACCTCCGCGCACCAAGAATTGCACAACCAATATATACTCCTTTCTTGTATTAAATTGTGCCTCCCTACTTTATCACATACAAATTCAATTCATCATTACATTATGCAAAACATAAAATCTTAACAACTGCACATGGAAAGACCCTTATTTATACACAATTTTTTTCACACTACACTCTTCACCCGCAAGGTACAACTCTGTTGCCGTTGTCACATACAATATTTACCTCGCCGGTTTGGATATCTTTTGATTCTCACTTTTTCCGCTTTTCGCCTGCTGTAATTCGAGCCCTCTTCACCAAAGGACTTTTGCGTTTGCAGACAAATTTTGTGACTACCGCTGCAACACCATTTTTAGTTTCGAGAAATCCATTTCAGCCCAATATCATCATTAGCGGATAACCCAACACATTTTATGTCTCTTGCGCTCTCTTTGTGGTTGCGCTGCTTAAAGTTACTCACCATTTTATCCACATTACTGGCATTGTTCCTAATCAAACGTCGAGAAGTTCACCGATTATTCTAATTGCCTTCGTTAAGCCCACCTGCACTTCTCTCATTTACTGACATCAGCATACATTGTCAACGCGGGTGTCATCGATGTTACTGTGCAACTGAGTACGTGGAATGAAATTAGCAGTGGCCTAATACCGTGGAATCGACATGTCCCCCGTTTACAGTACGTGTCAGCTGCGCCCTGAAATTGCGCTTTTCCCTAAAGTTTACAATTTTGCATTGTCCGTCGATACGTGTATACATATAAATTTTTAACCAATTTGCATAAATCTTTCGTGATGCGTCGTTTTTTGGTCTTAGAGTGTATTTATGTTCTTTGTACACTGAGGTACCAAAGAAACTGGTATAGGGATGCATCTTCAAATACAGAGATATATAAACAGGCAGAATACTGCGCTGCGGTCAGCAACGCCTATATAAGGCAACAAATGTCTGGCACAGTTGTTAGATCGGTTACTGCTGCTACAATGACAGGTTATCAAGGTTTAAGTGAGTTTGAACGTAGTGTTATAGTCGGCGTACGAGTGATAGGACATAGCTTCTCCGAGGTAGTGATGAAGTGGGGATTTTCCCGTACGACCATTTCACGAGTGTACCGTGAATATCAGGGATCCGATGAAACATCAAATCTCCGACATGACTGTGGCCAGAAGAAGATACCGCAAGAACGGAACCAACGACGACTGAAGAGAATCGTTCCACGTGACAGAAGTGCAATCCTTCCGCAAACTGCTGCAAATTTCAATGCCGGGTCACCATATCATTGAAATGGGCTTTTGGAACCGAAGGCCCACTCGTCTATCCTTGATGACTGCACGACACAAAACTTTACGCCTCGCTAGGGCCCATCAGCATATACATTGGACTGTTGATGATTGGAAATATGTTGCCTTGTCGGACGAGTCTCGTTTCAAATTGTATCGAGCGGATAGACATGTACGGATATGGAGACAACCTCATGAATCCATCGACCATGCATGTCAGCAAGGGAGTGTTCAACCTTGTGGAGGGTGTGTAATGGTGTGGGGCGTGTGAAGTTGGAGTGATATGGGACCCCTGATACGTCTAGATACGGCTCTGACAGGTGACACATATGTAAGCATTCTGTCTGATCACTTGCATCCATTCGAGTCCATTGTGCATTCCGACGGACTTGGGCAATTCCAGCAGGAGCAGGACAATGCGACACCCCACACGTCCAGAATTGCTTCATAGTGGCTTCGGGAACATTCTTCTGAGTTTAAACGCTTCCACTGGCCGCGAAACTCCCCAGACACGTACATTACTGAGAATATCTCGGATGCCTTGCAACGTGCTGTTCAGAAGATGTTAAATCCAACCTCGTCGTCAAATATGGGTGTCTAGGAAAGCTTCATTATCGGATCGCTAGACAACATCCAAAGAAATCGTATTAATAAGTTTTATTACAAGAGGAAAAGATTACAACACTTTGTCAGTTTCACAGAAGTGTCGCAAGCAAAGGGTGACATGAAAAATAAGCAATGTTGTTCAGTATAAACGATTCCCAAGTCTGTGTTACATAGATTTTACAAGCAAAGTAACTAGTGTCAATGCTGCTATCGAACTCGCTAATCTTGAACTCTTCAACTGGGCAACGACCAGTCGGGAGCGTGGACGCCTTGACGTCCTGATGGGCTGGAAGCTGTCGCTACAGGGAACGTCACCTCCAGCCGTACCTCACCACCCGGTTTTCGCTCTGGTGGAAACGTGCCCGGAAAACCTCAAGAAGCGTACGCATCCACCTCCTGAGGCCCATAGCAAGATGTAGAAGGCGTCGGTTGCTGCGGCGCCGGCGGCTCCAGGTCCACCGGTAGGACGAGAGGAGGCGGAGGAGGCGAAGGAGGCGAAGGCTCTGTCTCCGTGGGGACGTCCCGCGTTGTCGTGATGACACCGTCTGGCGGCTGCTGTGGCCGCGCCGTCATAGTGATACGTGAATCTGGGGGAAGAAGCAGGGAAGGATCACCGTACACATGACAGTGGCGAAACTGATTGTGATGTCGGCGCTGCAATCCGTCTGGGGCTGAAATGAGGTACACGCATGCGCCAAGTCAACGAAGGGTCTCGCCTCGCGCCCACCATCTGCTGCGGCTAAGAACCCTGTAAAAGACAATAACACACGGCACGAAACGGCACTTGCGACCTTCCTTCGGCACCGGGCTCAGAGGAGGATGGAACAGGTAGAGCGGTGTCCGATGGTGGCGGCTGTGACACGATCCCGCCGGCGATGGTCCATCTCGTGGATGCGAACGATAAGAGGCGAGAAACAGTTGCAATGCTTGATCCTAGTGTGTGCGGAGCGAAGCTTAGCAGTCTGCTGCTTGAGGGTTCTGACAAAACGTTCCGCTTCGCCGTTTGACTGTGGATGGGACGGTGCACTAGTTAGATGCTGTATGCCATTGGGTTGCGTTCACAGAATGTTTCAAATTCATTTGACGTGAACTGAGTGAGCCTTGGGCGGCTCGTGTTCGCTTCACCTCGTATTTTACATCCTGTTTTTTTTTCTTTTCTTTCTTTTTTTTAACAATACCACCACCTCGGTATGTTAGTTTCAATTTCTTTTGTCACTGCGTTGTTGCTTTGCTTGCCCGTGAGCGGCAGCAACAGCGCTTACCGATATAGCCCTGCCGCATTATCATTGTTGTCTGCTATTACTTCCCGGTTCACGTCTGTCGTGCTGCGAGTAGGAACGCGCCTGCAGTGCAGTTCGGACCTGGCAGTCGTAGAGTTAGGACGCGGCGGAAGTCAGTCGGATTGGAGCAGTAGTGAGGCTTGGATAGCCGTGACTAGCCCGACCGTCGCCGGCACACATGACTTGAACGGGGGACGGTCTCGGTCGATCGTCGGTTGGTCGTCTTACCAGACGACGTGTATTTCCTCGCTGGTCGCTTACGGGTTGGCGGTGTGTGTCTCAACTTGTGGTTCGGCCGTGTCATTGCTCGGTCACTGCTTTTAGCATTGGTTGCGATCTTCGTCTTAGTCTTTGTGAAATTGTGTGTAGCTTGTGATCTCAACTGCTCAGTTATTTTAGTGCTGTCTCCGTGCTGGTGTGCGAGCAGTCGGTCGGTTGGTGTGGATCAGCCAGGAAATCTCCGCGCGGCGCAGTGGGCTGGGCCCACTGGCGGTCTACACGCAGTGTCGGAGTGTGTGGGAGCTGTTCCGATTGCTACGAGGTTCGTGGCTCACCGACCCAGGACATTAAAGTTCAGTGGTTATTTAATTACCGAAGACAGTCGGTTCACATTGTGCCGTTGGTTTTCATGGTTGGCTGTTGGGGATATTCACGTGAGCAACAGCGAATGTTCGAGTTGGTGAAAGTTTGGCCACTATCAGGTGGAGTTTAATTGTATTTTCGTTATTTGAAGTCCAAGTCCACCAGCCGGATTTTCTGCTTTGTGGCCGTTAGCGTTCCGGTTACCGGTCCTGGCCGCTGGCATAAAATTCAGGTAGTGTCCTTTCCGCCGGTCGCGGTGGTCTCGCGGTTCTAGGCGCTCAGTCCGGAGCCGCGCGACTGCTACGGTCGCAGGTTCGAATCCTGCCTCGGGCATGGATGTGTGTGATGTCCTTAGGTTAGTTAGGTTTAAGTAGTTCTAAGTTCTAGGGGACTGATGACCACAGATGTTAAGTCCCATAGTGCTCAGAGCCATTTGAACCTTTCCACACCGTGTTGTCGCTGTCCAACATGTATGTGTAGTTTTGATAGCTTATGCATACTTGGTTGTGGGCGGCTACGCCTTTTACGTTTTGGCTTTGGAGTTCCTTGTGTACTGGTCAGTTGGAAAGGAAGTCGTCTTGTCGGTGGGTCCGTTGACTGTCTCTTGGTTGGGTTACCGGCGGATCAGTTATAGTTGCCCCGACTACCTGTCTCTCCTAAGCGAACGTTAATATTTCAAATGCAGACCGACCCCGGAAGCTTCTCAGTGCCGCTGGCCGTACTGACTTTTCTCATTGGTGTTTGATTGTGTATTTTAATGGCTCATAGCAGATGGTTTATGTTTGTATGCTTTTAGTTGGGTTTTAAATAATGGGCCTTCCTCCTTTTGAATTGTGTTTTTCAATCATGGACTTCCATCCGTGTTAAATTTAAAATTCCTTACTTATTAAGTCTTAGATTGTTTGGGCCTTCAGCCTCCTCTTTTAATATTAAGCATAAATGTTTGGGCCTTCTGCCACTGAAAATTTATTGTAGTTGTGTTTTTAAATCTTGGGCCTTCAGCCGTTTTAAAAATTAAAGAAGTTGTGCCCTGAAGCCATAAGATTGTGTGACATTTTCAGTCGATAGTTAACCTCGGAAATTTGCACAGTAATGTTTGGACAACTAAAGTTGTGTGTGTTAGAGTGTAACTGACACCCGCTCATTTTTGGCCCCTTTCCACAATTCCAACTACCTTTTTTGTCCTGCGGATTTAACAAGGCGTTTCACTTACAGCCGTTGTTCAACACAGTCATTTCAGACAAACCTTCGAGGCAAAAAATAGAGGGCAACGCCTGAATTGTGCTACGTGACCTTGTCGAGTTCATTGCCACGGCTAAAGGAAACTTGCTGTAAGAGTGTTTCAAAAACGTCCCGCAAAGTCTATGTTCCCACGTTGCCAAGGTGATTGCGACTTAGGCCAAGCAGAGAATTTTTGTGGCTGAGCGGAGTGATTTTGCGCACATGTGTGATACTGTGACGTCATGTTTCTATTTGCGTGCCCACACCCTGCCAAACACAGTGTCGACGCGCTGTTTCGTACGAACAATCCCCCAGTGTCCTTGGTGAAGCAACTGCAACACTTCTTTTTGCAAAGCTTTGGGATCAACGCATGTCACTGTCCACTGCCATTCTGAACAAGAATCACTCCTTTATATATAGCAAGGCTATGCCGACGAGCAAAGTATCGGCGCACTACGGAGTTGTTTATCCTAGGGTCTAGGCAATGAGCGAGCGCAAGGTGTGCGAATGTATTTTAGCAAAATGTGCAGATCTGAATCAGCTTCCGTAACCTTTGCAATTTTCCTATAATTCAGAGGAAAGGATTCAAGCAACTCAGAAGCCTCAAAGTCTGTTCAAAGATGTTAAAATGTGTGTGAATTCCTAAAGGACCAAACTGATGAGTTCATCGGTCCCTAGACTTACGCATTACTTAAACTAGCTTAACCTCACTTATGCTAACAACAACACACACACACAGGGGCCGGCTCAAATGGCTCTGAGCACTTTGGGACTTAACATGTGAGGTCATCAGTCCCCTAGACTTTGAACTACATAAACCTAACTAACCTAAGAATATCACACACATCCATGCCCGAGGCAGTGTTCGAACCTGCGACCGTAGCGGTCGCGCGGTTCCAGACTGAAGCGAGGGGCCGGTCAAAGTCCGTGTCAGGGCTAATCGTAAGACGTGAAAGTGCGTCCACATTACCATGTTTAGCTGTCGTCCGATACACAATCTCGCACTGGGATTGAGACAACAACGAAGCCTATCTTTGCAGCTTTTGGGCGGTTCGCGCTGAATGCAACAAGAACTGCAATGGCTTGTGATCCGTTACTAAGCAGAATTTTCTGCCATACACGACGGACAATGCCTCTTTCCCTACTTGTGAATAGTTACACTGAGCCTTGGACAACACTTATGGTGCGAAAGTAATAGACCTGTCTTTGTCACCAATTCTGTGCGAAAGCACTGCACCTATTCCGTAAGAGGAAGCGTCGTCTTGCAACACAACTGGTTTGTCAGAGTCAAAGTGAACCAAGCGTCGATCACTGAGCAATGCTTCTTTCAGTTTTTGGAAAGCGTGTTGGCACTCATAGGTCCAAACAAAGGGGGATGTTCTTTCGACACAAGCGATGCAAAGGAGCTGCGATTTGTGCAGCATTCGGTATGAACCGAATATTACAGTTCATTTCTCCTAAGACTAACTGCAGTTCTGTGGTATTGCGTGGAACTGACAGGTCACGTATGGCTAACAAGTGTGATTGTAGAAAATTTACACCGTGACTGTTAATGACATCACCAAGATACTGCTACACTTATCCAGTCTACAATTTAGTCCTGGAGCAGCTAACAAACGAAACAAACCATGTAAATTAGCAATACGATCTTCACGTGTACGACCTGCTTCGATAATATCGTCCAAGTAGTTTGAACAGTTGGGCACTTGTACAGTCAGCTGTTCCAAATATCGTCGGAAAATGGCGGGTGCGGAAGCACTGTCAAAGGCAAAGGCAAATACCGAAATAAGCACGCACTTTTTGAGATTCTTCATCTAGTGGTATTTGAAGACACGTCGCGCAAATCAATTTTTAAAAAGTAGCGACCAGCACTTAATTTGTCCATGAGATCCTCTGGGCGTGGCAGTGGATAAATATCAATGACAGTTTGTGGGTTGACTAAGTCTACAGTCAACACAGAGGTTAATGCGAGCTGAAGGTTTGGGGAACAAAACCAATGGATTTGCCCATCGACTAGCTTGTACAGGCGCTATAGCTTCGCTGTCTTGAAATTCTTTAAGTTCAGCAGCGACTTTATCCCGTAATGCAATGGGAACAGTTCTGGACCGACAAAATTTCGGCTGCTCATTGTCTTTCTTACTAGTATGTGCCACGAAACTTGCAGACTTGTCTAAACCTTCAGGGAACTCTTTCAGCAAGCGAGCTACACTGTCTTTGGCATTGAGTGCAGTCACTGACAACACATTGTCCTGAATTTGAAATCCCAACAAATCAAACGCATCAAGGCGAAATATATTCTCATAATCGCGTGATTGTGGCACAATGAAAGTCACAATTCGTGTGTGCGAGCGATACATGGCAGGCAAAGTACATTTTCCGACAACTGGAATGTCTTTTCCATTCTAAGCCGTCAGTTGCGTGCTAGTTTTAGACAGTTGTGGGGAGCCTAACAGTTCATATGTGTTACACAATTCAGCAATGTAACAGAGGCACCCGTGTCCAACTAACATTTCACCTGTCTTCCAGTAATATGCAAATAAAAAGTTTGATGAACTGGCGTAGCTTTGATGAAACTGTTTGTTGGCTAGTTTTGCTGAAGCCTGTAGCATGCTTGCATTGAACACATGGGCCTAGTGACGAGATTTTTGTGAGTGAGTCGAATTCTTGTTTGTTCCGTGGCAAACATACAGATTTACGTAACCTTGCTTGCCACAAGCTTAACGCTGTGCTTGCCTGGATGGGAGATCTTGGCGTTTGTGACGTGAATAGCACCGTGTGCACGACTTAATTCTATTCGCCTGTGTAGGGAACTGTTTACGCGGGGTGGTGCAGGGGGGCTGTTGCTATCTATGCAGGTCGTAAGCAAGTGATGACAAATTGGTGGCTGCTCAAATGTATCGGCCGCTGCGGCACCTGAATCGTACTGACCTACCATTTGTACTAAGTGCTGAAATGATGGGTCTGGCTGTTTCAAAACCTGTTCTCTGATATTAGTTACATTGTACATGATAACATCACGCAGCATTTCACCTCAATATAAAGCACGACAAGCACATCTGAATTTTCATTTCTTCGTCATAAGGTGCAAACGCGATAAGATTGTTCTGACCTTTTCTTGCAATTAAAGAATTGGCACCTAGCTGCCACCACATTCACTTGTTGATCATAATAGTTAGTTAGCGCATCTTCAACCTGATCATAGGAAAGTTCACTCGGAGTAGCGTTAGGGAACAAATTCTGAACGAGGCCGAAGACTGCACTTCCTACAATGTACGTAAAGTAATGTAGTTTCACAGCACCTGGTACGTTATGAACTATTGCTACCACTCGAGCCAGTCCTCGAATTTTTTGCTAGACTGGTGTAAAGCTGGTATGACCGTCGGAGCCACAGTTGTTGCCTGTTGCATTGTATTGGCAGCCTCACTGGTGAGTAAGTAGCTGCTGTACCACGTTTAGCAGCGTGGCGATCTGCTGGGTCTGCATTGTCTACCGGTTGCAGCTGTGGCACCTGAGCAGGGGGTGGGAGGGGTGGATTGTTCATACTAGAATAGACAAATGCAATAAACAAACAATGCAAGCAAGGAAAAGAAGCACACAAGCAAAGAAAATTTCTGCAACGCCCGCCTGAAAACACGGATTAGCAAAACACTACAAGATACTCCTCAAACATGTAAACACACCCCTGCAAAGAAAAGTCAAGGCAGAATTAAGGCGCCAGCAAAACACAGAAGCCCACAACAAAAGAAAATTCATGGCAGCCAGGCTCTGGGTTCTTCTTACGCCTCGTCGCCAAATGTTAAATCCAGCGTAGTCGTCAAATATGCCAACGGCCTTCCCGACACATCACTGATGGTTGGTTGGTTGGTAGGTTTAAAGAGAGAAGGGACCAAACTACGAGATCATCGGTCCCTTTTCCCTAATAAAACAATGCCACAAGGGTGAGAATGAAACGGCCGAAACATACAACACAAAACGGAAAGAAAGGAAAAGCCACAAGAACAACGGGAAGGCAACGAATACTAAAACGAACTAAAGAGAACAAGAAAACAAGAGAGAGACGATACAAACGGAAGGGAGTAAAACATGAAAGCAGATTACAGTGGCTGGCCAACCACGTGAATAAAAAGGGAAACCCAGTCACTCTGCAACACATTAAAACCTCCACCCTAAAAGCACTAGGATGGAGGACACGGAGGGACAAAGGACATGCGCTAAAACCTACACAGAAGTATAAAACCAACTCTCACGAATAAAACGTAAACTACAGCTGCTGTAAAGGCATTGTCGCCTAACCCCGAAGGCAAGATGCTGGGAAAATTAAAAGTCTGCCGCAGAGCGGCTAAAAGTGGGCGGTCCAGCAAGAGGCAGACGACTGTCATTTGGAAGCCACAGCGAGACTGAGGTGGGTCCTCGTGACGGAGTAGGTAACCATGCGTTAGCCACGTATGGCCAATGCGGAGCCGGCAGAGGACAACTGATTCCCTGCGAGAGGCCTGCAAGGAAGACTTCCACATATTCACTGTCTCCTTAATGACACACAGTTGTTTGTGCGTGCTGTTATGCCATTCCGTCTCCCAAAGCCGGAAAACCCCGCGGTGTAAGACAGAACGCAGGTCAGCTTCGGAGATGTCTATCTCCAGAAGCGGTTTCCGTGTCACCTGTTTGGCCAGCCTGTCGGCAAGTTCGTTGCTGGGGATTCCGACGTGTCCTGGGGTCCACACAAACACCGCAGAATGGTGGGACTGTTCCAGGGCATAGATGGCCTCATAAATGGACGCTACCACAGGGTGGAGAGGTTAGCACAGGTCGATAGCTTGTAGGCTGCTCAATGAGTCAGTACACAGGAGAAATTACTCTCCAGGGCATGAGCGGATGTACTCAAGAGCACGAGATATGGCCGCCAGCTCTGCGGTGAAAACACGGCAGCCAACTGGCAAGGAGTGCTGCAAAACATGTCCTCCATGAACATATGCGAAGCCTCCGTGACCATCAGCTATTGAGCCGTAGGTGTAAACCATTTCAGAGCCCCAGAACACGTCAAGAATCGAGAGGAAGTGACAGCGGAGAGTGGCGGAATTAACGGAGTCCTTAGGGACATGCAAAAGGTCAAGGCAAAGCTGCGGGCGAGGCGTACTCCATGGAGGCGTACGTAAACGGACGGCAAGTAGAGGTGGTAAAGGGAAGGACTCCAGTTCGGAGAGAAGGGTCTGCAGATGAACCGCAATCGTTAGCCCCAATCTCGGCCGTCGATGTGGGAGATGGACTTCTGCGGGCAGGAAAACGAGACGGTAAGTCGAATGCTCAGGGGAACTATGAATGTGTGCTGCGTAACTGGCGAGCAGTTGCGCACGTCTGATCTGCAGTGGAGGGTCACCAGCCTCCACCAGTACGCTTGTCACCAGACTCGTCCTAAAAGCTCCTGTCGCCAATTGAACCCCGCAGTGGTGCACAGGGTCGAGTAAATGAAATGCTGAAGGCGCTGCAGAACCATAAACCACATTCCCATAGTCAATTTGGGATCGGACAAGGGCTCTGTAGAGCTGCAGCAGCGTACAGCGATCTGCGCCAAAATTGGTGTTGCTCAGGCAACGGAGAGCAATGAGGTGCTGCCAGCATTTCTGCTTAAGCTGACGAAGATTGGGGAGCCAAGTCAACTGAGCGTCGAAAACCAGTCCTAGGAATTGATATGTCTCCACTACAGAGTGGATCGTCATTAAGATAAAGTGTGCGTTCCAGATGAACAGTGCGACACCGACAGAAGTGTATGACACACGACTTTGCGGCTGAAAACCCGAAGCCGTGGGCTAGAGCCCATGACTGCGCCTTCTGGATGGCTCCCTGGAGGCTCCACTCAGCAACAACAGTATTGGAGCAACAGTATGAAATTCAGAAGTTATCTGCACACAGAGAAGGCAAGATGGTGGGCCCGACAGCCGCTGATAGACCGTTAATGGCCACTAAAAATAGAGAGACACTCAATATAGAGCCCTGTGGGACTCCATTCTCCTGGATATGGATGGAACTATGGGAGCCACCAACTTGGACATGGAAAGTACGGAGCGACAGGAAGTTTTGGATAAAAATCGGGAGTGGTCCCCGGAGACCCTACTCATACAATGTGGCAAGGATATGACGCCACCAAGTCGTGTCGTATGCTTTACGTAAGCCAAAAAAGACTGCAATCAGGTGTTGCCGTCTGGAAAAGGCTGTTCGGATGGCAGACTCGATGGACACAAGATTATCAGTGGTAGAGCGACCCTGGCAAAAGCCGCCCTGACATGGAGCCAGCAAGCCACGTGACTCCAGGACCCAACCCAACTGCTGACATACCATACATTCCAGCAGCTTACAAATAACGTTGGTGAGGCTGATGGGCCGATAGATATCCACATCAAGCGGGTTTTTACCGGGTTTGAGCACCGGAATGATGGTTCTCTCCCGCCATTGCGATGGAAATACGCCATCGCACCAGATCCGGTTGAAGATGACGAGAAGGTGTCGCTTGTAGTCAGATGAGAGATGTTTAATCATCTGGCTCTGGAAGCGATCAGGCCCAGGAGCTGTGTCGGGGAAATGTGCAACAGAACTGAGGAGTTCCCACTCTGTAAATGGGGCGTTATAGGATACACTGTGACGTGTAGTGATTGAGATGACTTTCCCTTCCAGTCGCTGTCTGAGAATGCGAAAGTCTGTGGGGTAGTCCTCTGATGCAGAGGCTCGAGCAAATTTATTGTAACACTGGGGACAGCTGCTGGGGCCTGGTATCCGAAAAGACGTCTGATCTTTGCCCAGACTTGGGAAGGTGACTTGTGGCACCCAATGGTGGAGACGTATCTCTCCCAACACTCCTCCTTCCGTTGTTTGACAAGGTAGCGAACACGGGCATGGAGGCCTTTAAAAGCTACGTGCTACTCAAGGGAAGGGTGCCGCTTTTGACGCTGTAGAGCTCCCCGACGGGGCCCGCGGGGGAGGAGGATTTGGAAGGGAGAGATTTGGGAGGCAGAGGCATAGACACTGAATGGGGGGAGGAGGTGGAGGGGGGACAGGATAGGAGTGAGGATACCATGGAAGGAGTGGACACGACAGAGGCAAACAAAGTGGTCAACATCACGGGATGGAGGCGGTCATACTTCTTCCTGGCCTCAGAATAAGAGAGACGATCCAAAGTTTTGAGTTCTTTAATCTTCTTCTCCTTCTGATACGCGGGGCAGTCTAAGGATCTAGGCGAGTGGAGGCCAGGACAACTAACGCACCGAGGTGGTGGGGTGCATGTATGTTCCTCATGAAGAGGACGTCCACAATCGCCACAAAGGGGCTCAGCCTCACACCGTGACGACATGTGCCCAAAGTGCAAACACCGAAAACAGCGCATAGGAGGAGGGACGTAAGGTCGCACGTCGCACCGGTAGCACATCACCTTTACCTTCTCCGGGAGAACGTCCCCCTCGAAGGCGAGGATAAAGGCCCCAGTGTCGATGCGATGGTCTTTGAGGCCGCGCTGGACTCGCCGGACGAAATGCATGCCTCGGCGCTCCAGGTTGGCCCTGAGCTCCTCATCAGATTGCAGCAGGCGGTCCCGATGAAAAATAACCTCCTGCGTCCGATTCAGTGCCAGATGCGGGACAATGGACACTGGGATGTCCCCTAGTTGGTCGCACGCCTGGAGCGCCGCCGACTGTGCGGCGGAGGTGGTCTTTATAAGAACGGACCCCGAACGCATTTTACTGAGACCCTCGATTTCCCCGAAGATGTCCTCAATGTGCTGAACAAAGAACATGGGCTTGGAGGTGGCGAACGTCCCCCCATCGGTTCGAGAACAGACCAAATAGCCGGGGAAGTACTTCGCCCCAAGCCGGCGGGCCTGTTCTTCCTCCCAGGGAGTGGCCAAGGGGGAAAGGGCAGGAGAACCAGAACCATAGACAGTACCTTTCCGTTTAAAAGACTCGGCCGCAGAGTGACCTGTTACGTGTTGACGTTTCATCTGCAAAACGTCCGCCCCGATACCACCCACTCCGACCAGGGGCTCTCCCCACAGGCGCCACCCAGCCTCAGCAAGGGCCACCTGGCAGGATGACCATTGCCGGGAATCCTGATGCCCCAAGGAGACGGGCATCTACTCCTTGGCCGACGTGGGGAGGGTGCAGCTCAGGTATCGGCAGTACGATCCCTGTGTTGTCAGGGGGCTACAACCTAGAGGGTACATGACGACCCCACCACAACGGGCTGGCTACCGTGCTGGATTTCGGGTGCCATGGAAAGTCCATCATGATCGTAGGTGCAGATGGGGATGCACTATGGGCGCAACTTGTACAACCCATCAGGCGTTTAGGCCCAATTGGAGGAATAGTGGGTATGGTTACAACGCCGTTACAATGCTGAGTGCCAAGGTCTTAGCGCACTGAGGACCAGTGGTACACCACGTAAGGCGTCCTTCCCCAAAAGGCTCGTACTTCTGTAGAATTTTGAAAAATGGAGGTCAAACCCCAAGGGGGACCATCACATGGAAAGCTGAAATGGTTGAAACTCCTTTTAGTCGCCTCTTACGACAGGCAGGAATACCTCGGGCCTATTCTTACCCCGGACCCGCAGGGGGAGGTTGGTGAAGCTGATGGTGCCAGAACATTGCAGCGGTGGCGTGAGATGATGTCATATGCACAGGATTCAGGCGTTCAAATTTTCTCTTAGCGTCAGTGTAGGTCAGTCTCTCCAGGGTCTTGTACTCCATGTTTTTCCTTCCTTTCTGGAGAATCCTGCAGTCAGGCGAGTAAGGTGAATGGTGCTCTCCACAGATGACACATGGAGTATTGGGAAGGGATGGGCGTCCGCAATCTCGGCATGCGACACTGGAAGTACAGCGCGAAGACGTGTGGCCGAACTTCCAGCACTTAAAGCACCGCATCGGTGGAGGGATGTATCGCTTTACATCACACTGGTACACAATCACCTTGGCCTTCTCGGGCAATGTATAACCCTCAAAGGCCATGATGAAGGCACCGGTGGCAACCTGATTATCCTTCGGACCCCAGTGGACTCAGTGGGTGGAATGTACACCTCGCCACTCTAAAATGACATGCAGCTCATCGTCGCACTTCAAAAGAAGGTCTCTATGAAACATAATACCCTGGACCTTATTTAAGCTCTTATGGGGCGTGATGGTTACAGAAATATCCCCCAGCTTGTCACAAGCGTGTAACTCCCGTGACTGGGCGGAGGATGCTGTTTTGATCAAGACTGACCCAGATCTCATTTTGGACAAGCCCTCCACCTTCCCAAACTTGTCCTCTAACTGCTCAACAAAAAACTAAGGCTCCGTCATGAAAGATTCCCCATCACCTCTCGAACATACAAGGTACCGCAGTGAATAAGATCCGCTGCCGTCCTTAGCCTGACGTTCCTCCCATGGTGTGGCCAGGGAGGGGAACGATTTGGGGTTGTACTTCTGTGCATTGAATTGAGATCGTGATCACTTAGAGACTGCTGGTGTTTCACCACCAGCAAGAGATGATGGACTACGCATCTTCGCATGTCATCTGCCCTGATGCCACCCATTCTGCCCAGGGGCCCCTTCCCACAGGCGCCACCCAGCCACAGAAAGGGCCACCTGGCAGGATGGCCATTGCTGGGAGTCCTGATGCTCCAGGAGGAAGGGCATCTATCCCTTGGCATACATGGGGATTTAACGGTGCAGACAACAGGGTACATAGTGGCCCCAACACAATGGACTGGCTACTGTGCTGGATATCATGGTCATCGTCGACCCAGAAATCGGCACTGCATAGTGCCTGGTGGAAAACGCACACAGGAAGGTGTCCTCGCCCAAGAGATGGAGAATGGGCAGGACTGCAATTCGACGACGAGAAAGTGGGCTAAAGATCTCAATGCACATTAGACACAATGCACCTTGTAAGGAGCCCTTCCCCGGTTGGCTTTCTCTTCGGGAAAATTTTGAAGAATGGAAGTCAGACCATACAGGGGACCGTCACATAAAGACCGAAATATGTGAAACTCCTTTTAGTCGCCTCGTACGACAGGAAGGAATACCTAGGGCCTATACTAACCCCCAGACCGGCAGGGGAGACAGATCACCGAAGTTAAGCGCTGTCAGGCTGGGCTAAAACTTGAATGGGTGACAGAGCGAGTGGGATGCACTCAGCCCTTGTGAGGCAAACTGAGGAGTAGTACTTGATTGAGACGTAGCGGCTCTGGTCTCGTCAACTGACATACGGCCGGGAGAGCAGTGTGCTGACCACATGCCCCTCCATATCTGCATCGAGCGACGCCTGTTGTCCGAGGATGGCAAAGCGGCCGGTCGATACCGTTGGGCTTTCGTGGCCTGTTCGGACTGAGTTTAGCTCTTTTTAGTCGTCAAATATGGTGTGTCTAGCAAACCTGCTTTCTCGGATCTCCAGACAACGTTCAAACAAATCATATTAATGAGTTTCATTACAAAAAGAAAAGATTACAATACAAACTTTGTCAATTACACAGACGTGTCGCAAGAAAAGGGCGACGTGCAAAATAAGAAATGTTCTTCAGTATAAACAGTTCCCAAGTCCGTGTTATATAGATCGTACAAACAAAGTAACTAGTGTCGATGCAGCAATAGAAGTCGCTAATCTTGAAGCTACTCTTCAACTGGGCCGCTAGCAGTCGGGCGCGGCGCTTATGTCCTCTTCGCATAGGGGCCGCTGCTGTCGCGTTGTCGTCCTGGAGAGTGGTCTGACAGTGTGCTTCTAGCTGACCTCTTCTAACTGCTATCTCTTCTCACAGCTGTCACTTCTTTGTCGTTCCCTACTGGCTTGCCGGCGCTTAACTCTACCCCGTAACAGAAGAGATCTCCTCCGCCTCGTACTCATACTGATTTATGGATAGCCCTACATTGTGCCAGTTACCTCCGGCAATACTTCAGACGTTAGTCGAGTCCACACCACGTCGTGTTGCGGCATTTCTGCGCGCCTGCTGGGGCTCTACACGGTATTAGGCAGGTGAACCAGTTTCTTTGGTCCTTCAGTGTATCTAACTAATGTTTTTCTTGTACTAATTTGACAAACACAATCTCACCACGAGACGGCACTTGCATAGATAAATTTCCTATTCTAATATTAATGGCATGGCTTTCAACTCCTAAACATTAATAGACTTCTTAATTATGTTCATCGTTTTTAGCTTCGTTTCGTAAAGTTACCCTGCAATGCCGACGTGGTGTGAACGACTACAGAATAAGTGTCTCAGTAAATCAAGTTGTAGATCTCCGTCGCCATTTTACACATTGCGGTAGTCATGGAGGCATGGAATCGCTTGTGTGCAACAGCGTCCCCCGAGAAACGAATCACGTGACCTGAATACATGTGAGGTCTTATAACAGTTGCTCACTGTCGATGCAATGTTAGCTTTGCTTCTGTCCAGCGTTCCTTGTCATGTGCATTTGATCGTGATCTTCCTTTGTGGTCACTATCGCCCAGTGCAACAGTATTCAGTTATGACTTTTCTCTCTGGGATAGCTTTTGTAAAGAAAAAAAATTGTATATATATATATATATATATATATATATAGCTGTGGATAACCACACTTCCATCGTCGCACCCGTAGATACTACATCAACACCTGCATGTACATAGATACTCCGTAATCCACCATACAGTGGGTGGCGGGAGATGCCTTGTACCACTACTACTCATTTCCTGTCCTGTTCTACTAGCAGACAGAGCGAGCGAAAAATGATAGTCTACATGTCTCTGTACGATCAGTCATTTCTCTTACTTTTGTGACCCTTACGCGAAATGTATGTTGGCGGCAGAAGAATCGTTCTACAGTCAGCTTCAGATGCCGCTTCTCTAAACCTTCTCGATACTGTTCCTTGAAAGAAAGAATGCCATCTTGCCTCCAGCGATTCCCATTTGAGTCCACGAATCTTTCTCGTAACACACTATGTGATCTAAAGAATGCGGACACATGGCTGAAAATGACTTACAAGTTCGTGGCGCCCTCCATCGGTAGTGCTGGAATTCAATATGGTGTTGGCCCACCCTTAGCCTAAACGAGAGCTTCCACTCTCGCAGGCATACGTTCAATCAGGTGCTGGAAGGTTTCTTGGGGAATGGCAGCCCATTTTTGACGGAGTGCTGCACTGAGGAGAGGTGTTGATATTGGTCGATGAGGCATGGCACGAAGTATGCGTTCCAAAATATCCCAAAGGTGTTCTCTAGGATTCAGGTCAGGACTCTGTGCAGGCCAGTCCATTATAGGGATGGTTCAAATGGCTCTGAGCACTATGGGACGTAATGTCTGAGGTCATTAGTCCCCTAGAACTTGGAACTTCTTAAACCTAACTAACCTAGGGGCGTCACACACATCCATGCCCCAGGCAGGATTCGAACCTGCGACGGTAGCGGTCGAGTGGTTGTAGATTGTAGCGCCTATAACCGTTCGGCCACAGCAGCTGGCTACAGGGATGTTACTGTCGTGTGACCACTCCACGACATGCCGTGCGTTATGAGCAGGTGCTCCATCGTTTTGGAAGATGCAATCCCTATAGCCGAATTGCTCAACAGTGGGAAGCAAGAAGGTGCTTAAAACATCAATGTAGGACAAAAAGGTCTGCAAGGCGCCCCCCCCCCCCCCCCCCGCCCCAGAAAAGCACGACCACACCATAACACCACCGTCTCCAAATTTTACTGTTCGCACTACACACGCTTGCAGATGGCGCTCGCCGGGCATTCGCCATACCCACACCCTGTCATCGGATCGCCACATTGTGTACCGTGATTCGTCACTCCACACAACGTTTTTCCACTGTTCAGTCGTCCATTGTTTACGCTCCTTACACCAAGCGAGCCGTCGCTTGGCATTTACTGGCGTGATGTGTGGCTTACGAGCAGCCGCTCGACCATGAAATCCAAGATTTCTCACCTCCCGCCTAATTGTCATAGTACTTGCAGTGGATCCTGATGCAGTTTGGAATTCGTGTGTGATGGTCTGGATAGTTGTCTGCGTATTACACATTACGACCCTCTTCAACTGTCGGCGGACTGTCAGTCAACAAACGAGATCGGCCTGTACGCTGTTGTGCTGTACGTGTCCTTTCACGTTTCCACTTCACTATCACCTCGGGAATAGTGGACCAAGGGATTTTTAGGAGGGTAGAAATCTCGTGTACAGAGGCATGACACAGGTGACACGCAATCACCTAACCACGTTCGAAGTACGTCAGTTCTGCGGAGCGCCCCATTCTGCTCTCTCACGATGTCTAATGACTACTGAGGTCGCTGATATGGAGTACTTAGCAGTACGTGGCAGCGCAATGCACCTAATACGAAAAACGTATGTTTTTGGAGGTGTGCGGATGCTTTTGATCACATAGTGCACTTACGCGTTGTTTGAACCCACTGATAACAAACCCAGCAGCCCGCCTCTGAATTACTTTGATGTCTTCCTTCAGTCCCACCTGGTGACAATACCAAGCACTCTAGCAGTACTCAAGAATGAGCCAGACTAGTGCCATGCCGGCCACTGTGGCCGAGCGGTTCTAGGTGCTTCAGTCTGGAACCACGCGACCACTACGGTCGCAGGTTCGAATCCTGCCTCGGGCATGGATGTGTGTGATGTCCTTAGGTTAGTTAGATTTAGGTAGTTCTAAGTTCTAGGGGACAGATGATCGTAGATGTTAAGTCCCATAGTGCTCATAGCCATTTGAACTAGCCATATATACGCCCTCCTTTACAGACGAACGACACTTTCCTAAAATTCTCCAAATAAACTGAAGTCGGCCATTCGCCTTCTTCATGCCATCCTTACACGCTCGTTCGATTTCATATCGCTTTGCAACGTTATGGTTAGGCATTTAATCGACGTGACACTGTCAAGCAGCACACCACTAGCGCTGTATTCGAACATTACGGGTTCGTTTCTCCTACTCATCTGTATTAACTTCTATTTCTTTACATGTAGAGCTAGCTGCCATCATCACACATAACGGAAAAGCTGTCTGTCATCTTGCGTCGACTCACAGTCACTCAACCACGACACGTACCTGTACACCACATTGTCATGAGCAAACAGCTACAGATTGCTGCCCATCCGGTCCGCCAGATCGTTTAAGTAGACAGAAAGTGACGGCGGTCCTACCACACTCCGGATGATATCCCCGTCTCTGATGAACGCCCGCTGTCAGAGAACTACGTAATGGATTCTGTCACTATAAGGCTTCGAGCCACTCACGTCTCTGGGAACGTATTCCGTATGCTCGTACCTTCGTTAACAGTCTGCAGCGGGGCAGCGTGTCGAACGCTTTTCGGAAAGCTAGGAACATCGAATCCGCCTGTTGCCCTTCGTCCATTGTTCGCAGGATGTCACGTGAGAAGATGGCATGCTGAGTTTCGCAGGAGCGAAGCACTTTAAAATCGTACTGATTCATGGACACAAGCTTTTCCATCTCAAGCAAATTTATTATATTCGAACTTAGAATATGTCAAGAATTGTGCAGAAAACCGATGCTAGAATATTGATCTGTAATTTTGCAGGACCGTTATTTTACCCTTCTCATATACGGGAAACACATGCTCTGTTTTCCTTCGCTGGGCGAGAGATTCGCGATAAATGCAGGCTAAGTAAGGAATCATTACCGTAGAGTACTCTGTGCAACCGGACTGGAAATCCGTCCGGACTTGGCAACTTATTTGCTTTCAACTCTTCCAGATACTTTGCCAAGCCGCGGATGCGCATTAGTACGTACTCCAAGACGGTCAAACAGCGGTATGTTTGTACGATTCTCCTGCCTGAACGATATCCTATGCGAATTTTAAAACTCGGGTTTTCCTTATGCTATCTTCTATAGCCCCACCAAACTGGTCAACGAGTGACTGGATAGAAGCGTTAGACCTGCTTAGCGAGTTTACTTATGAACAGATTTTTCTCGGTTTCTCGATCAGATCTTTTGCTAAGGTATGACGGTGGTAGTTGGCGTATGCTTCGGGAATCGATCATTTTACAGCCGCAACAATTTCTGCTAACTATTGTCCCTCTGTTCTATGCGAGGGTAAATGTTGTCGGTATTTAAATATTTGAAATACTCGGTTAGTTAATTTCTTTGTTCACTTGTAACTAGTTTTAATGCAGAAACACGTTCCCTTTAATGATGCAGATCGGTCTATAGCGTGTAATTTAAGGACCGATGTCATCAGCACCTCGTGCATAATTAAGTCTGGTTTCTTATGTGTTATACATTTCTAAACAGGCGTGAATACAAAACTCCTGCATAACGTCACCAGTAATAAAAGCTTGCGGTGTGGTCTCTATAACTCAGGACAATTTTTCTGCGGTGACGATTCCTAGGAAAGTTCGCATCAATGCTCAGTCGGTGGAAGGGGAGTGTGTCGTTGATTAGCAATACTGCGATTTCAGCAGAGGCTGTAACAGCGGCGGTGCGAAATCGTGCCCTCACTGACACCGAGAAGAAGCTGTCGATATTGCTCACTGAAGTGATAGAGCTTATCTCACAGCACGAGAGCCGCTCTTAAAAACTCTTTTCGGGCTTGTGAGTTTTTCAGGAAATCTTAGCTCCATCTTTTGGGGCGCGGGACACATCAGTGCTACTAGGTGTCTTGAAAGGAGGGTGAAAGATGAACATCAACAAAAGCAAAACGAGGATAATGGAATGTAGTCGAATTAAGTCGGGTGATGCTGCGGGAATTAGATTAGGAAATGAGACACTTAAAGTAGTAAAGGAGTTTTGCTATTTGGGGAGCAAAATAACTGATGATGGTCGAAGTAGAGAGGATATAAAATGTAGACTGGCAATGGCAAGGAAATCGTTTATGAAGAAGAGAAATTTGTTAACATCGTGTATAGATTTAAGTGTCAGGAAGTCATTTGTGAAAGCTTTTGTATGGAATGTAGCCATGTATGGAAGTGAAACATGGACGATAAATAGTTTGGACAAGAAGAGAATAGAAGCTTTCGAAATGTGGTGCTACGGAAGAATGCTGAACATTAGATGGGTAGATCACATAACTAATGAGGAGGTTTGAATAGAATTGGGGGGAAGAGGAGCTTGTGGCACAACTTGACTAGAAGAAGGGATCGGTTGGTAGGACATGTTCTGAGGCATCAGGGGATCACAAATTTAGCATTGCAGGGCAGTGTGGAGGGTAAAAATCGTAGAGTGAGGCCAAGAGATGAATACACTAAGCAGATTCAGAAGGATGTTTGCAATAAGTACTGGGAGATGAAGAAGCTTTCACAGGATAGAGTAGCATGGAGAGCTGCATCAAACCAGTCTCAGGACTGAAAAGTACAACAACAACAACAACAACAGGTACGACCCAAGAGGCTTGCTGTCACCCTGTTATTCTTCTTACAACACGAGTTATATGCAGGGTGGTCCATTGATCGTGACCTGGCCAAATATCTCACGAAATAAGCGACAAACGAAAAAACTACAAAGAACGGAACTTTTCTAGCTTGAAGGGGGGAACCAGATGGCGCTATGGTTGGCCTCCTAGATGGCGCTGCCGTAGGTAAAACGGATATAAACTGCGTTTTTTTTAAATAGGAACCCCATTATTATTACATATTCGTGTAGTACGTAAAGAAATATGAATGTTTTAGTTGGACCACATTTTCGCTTTGTGATAGATGGCGCTGTAATAGTCACAAACATATAGCTCACAATTGTAGATAAATAGTTGGTAACAGGTAGGTTGTTTAAAGTAAAATACAGATCATTTTATTTCTGTTGATCAAATGTGATACACGTACCTTTGTGAACCTATCAATTCTGAGAACGCATGTTGTTACAGTGTGATTAACTGTAAACACCAAATTAATGCAATAAATCCTCAAAATTATGTCCGTCAACCTCAATGCATTTGGCAATACGTGTAACGACATTCCTCTCGACAGCGAGTACTTCGCCTTCCGTAATGTTCGCACATGCATTGACAATGCGCTGATGCATGTTGTCAGGCGTTGTCGGTGGATCACGATAGCAAATATCCTTCAACTTTCCCCACAGAAAGAAATCCGGGGACGTCAGATCCGGTGAACGTGCGGGACATGGTATGGTGCTTCGACGACCAATCCACCTGTCATGAAATATGCTATTCAATAGCGTTTCCACCGCAGGCGAGCTATGTGCCGGACGTCCATCATGTTGGAAGTACATCGGCATTCTGTCATGCAGTGAAACATCTTGTACTAACATCGTTGGAACATTACGTAGGAAATCAGCATACATTTGCACCATTTAGATTGCCATCGATATAATGGTGGCCAATTATCCTTCCTCCCATAATACCACACCATACATTAACATGCCAAGGTCGCTGATGTTCCACTTGTCGCAGCCATTGTAGATTTTTGTTGCCCAATAGTGCATATTATGCCAGTTTACGTTACCGCTGTTGGTGAATGACGCTTCGTCGCTAAATAGAAGGCGAGCAAAAAATCTGTCTTCGTCCTGTAATTTCTCTTGTGCCTAGTGACAGAGCTGAACACGACGTTCAAAGTCGTCGCCATGCAATTCCTGGTGCACAGTAATATGGTACGGGTGCAATCGATGTTGATGTAGCATTCTTAAAACCGATGTTTTTGAGATTCCCGATTCTCGCGCAGTTTGTCTGCTGCTGATGTGCAGATTAGCAGCGACAACAGCTAAAACACCTATTTGGGCATCAACATTTGTTGCAGGTCGTGGTTGACGTTTCACATGTGGCTGAACACATGTTTCCTTAAATAACGTAACTATCCGGCGAACGGTCCGGACACTTGGATGATGTCGTCCAGGATACCGAGCAGTATACATAGCACACGCCCGTTGGGCATTTTGATCACAATATCCATACATCAACCCGATATAGACCTTTTCCGCAATTGGTAAACGGTCCATTTTAACACGGGTAACGTATCACGAAGCAAATACCGTCCGCACTGGCTGAATATTACGTGATACCACGCACTTATACGTTTGTGGCTATTACAGTGCCATCTATCACAAAGTGAAAAAGTGGTCCAACTAAAACATTCATATTTCTTTTCGTAGTACACGAATATGTAATAAAAGTGGGGGTTCCTATTTTAAAAAGCGCAGTTGATATCCGTTTGACCTATGGCAGCGCTATCTAGCGGGCCAACCATAGCGCCATCTGTTTTTCTCCTTCAAGCTAGACTAGTTTCGTTCTTCGTAGTTTTTTTCGTTTGACGCTTATTTCGTGAAATATTTGGCCCAGTCACGATCAATGGACACCCTGTATTTGCAGTCGTCACAACGTAGATGCTTCTCTTTGACTATTTGTATAGAAAGTTACTATTGGTAAACTAAAGGTATGTTTTCGGATGCAGATGCAAGTTCCGGTCACCTAATTGGTAACTGGAATTCATATGATAAACTTTTAAGTCCGTTTTGTGCATTGCAGCACTTCTTGGTAGCTCGTCACACAGTTAAAAAACATTGTTGCTTTAATTTGTGTGACCTGCTTACTAAATATTTGACGGTATATATATATATAGTGTATTGCATTATTCTCAAAGTGTGACAGACGTTTAATGGCATAAAGTGGGAGCTGAGATACTGTATGTCTACTCGTATATCGACCAGCGATGTAATTAGGAAGGCGACTGTGCGTCAGACTACGGATTCAACGCGACAACAAATGTCTGGCAATCTTTTGGGCTGATGATGAAAGGTGGAGTTTTCATTACAGGAATTATATTAAGAAGTGAATGACAAAATCAGTTACAAATACGATGTTCAGTCGTAGATTATTAGTACGAGACAGAAAAGACGAATCGAGTACAGCGAAGAAAGCTGCACAGCGGTACAAATTTTTATTTTTACCACTGAACACTATTGTTCCTAACACATTGCGCAGACAAAACGATTTATTTCAACTTCAGCAAAAATGTGAAGTCGAACAAGGGCATAGAGCATTTAAATTCTAAGTGTACTACGAGAGGTGACGTGACAAGATGCCAATAACATTCTGTCACTGGTCAAAACTGTGTATTTAGTAGTATCGCAAATTGCTCTTTATCCTTTTCCCTGGTCGATGACATACGGATAATCCCTGTGACCATTCTTGCATCGCGATACTGCCGTTTTCTGACATCTGTGAAGTGGTAGCCATTCTAGCAGTTACACGACTGTGGCGTTACAATAAGGCTCTGCTTTCGGTAACAGATGCAGCTCACGTTGTAGACTTCATTGCGTACCAGCTAAAACTCTTGGGTCACTTCCAAATAACATGGAGTCTATAGATGTGTAATAGATTTTAAAGTGTGTTGACAAGAAATACGTGCAGTTTCTTCGTGCCACATAAATTAAACGTGGTTGCTGGTATGGAGTATCGTCATCTAAATCTCTGTATTATTTCAATTTCCATCAACCCCGAATAATTTTGATACAATCGTGTTGTGTCGTGCGTTGCATAACTCTTACGAATATCTCTGAAAGAGCTTTACCCAGTAACACTTGGAGTGATTTCTTTTGGGTTTCCTTGGAAGATGCTGTTCCATTGCCAATTAAGTCAATTTTAATGTTATTCTTTAGCTTATCACGCATACTTTTTCGTATATCACCGTATCCTGATGCTTTTTTTTCTTAATGATGATCAGGTTCAATGAGTTCATATATTGTTATGAGCTCTACTTTATCCACTAAGAAGGATTTTGGTAGTTATTTACATCAGGCATTAGCGCAGAATATTACTACCCAAACACAACGATAACGTGTTTGTACAGAGGACAACTAGCAAAGGCAGTCTTCACAGATTTATATTGTGTAACTATTGTTCTGCCTGTGACCCCGAAATTGAGATTTGAAAGGACAATCGCTTGTTGCAGTATGTAGACGCCTTGTATATAAATGCAGAATTTCATTCTTAGACATTCGGTATGCAAAGACGAAATATCTAATGAGCAGGATAAAACAATGAGTCAGGCTGAATGAAGCCTTACTATCATGAAATAAAGCACTGATGCTCACCTAGTAAAAATGCTCACCTAAAAAAGTCACGTGGGCGTGATTACCACCATATCAAGGGATCTATTACACAACAGCTGGTGAAAGTAAATTTACTATTAATTTACTCCTGTGCAACTGCGTTCTGAAATTAGTATTAGCTGGTGACTGCAACTTATCTCGGAGATTGAAATGATTAATGAGTGTAGTAGGGACAGGAAACCTTGTAAAATTGTTCTACATGCCTTATCCGCGAGGAAAAACCGGACCGCTATATCTTTCCGTGGGAGCTGTTCAAGAGGGGAATGACAGAGAGTGAATGTGAACGTGGTTCAATGAGCTGTCTGCCATGCACTTAAGTGTGACTTGCAGAGTAGCCATGCAGATGTAGAAGTGATCACACTGCCCGTATCTGCTTCTTCGCATGGAACATAATTTGATATCAGAAGTGGCGCTGGATTTCTTTCCACGAATTACACTCCACCATCGACATACTTGCCCTTCATTTTAATTAACTAATTAACTAAATTGATGCCTGACCCGTTGTCCGTGCGGTCAAACGCACGGCTTTCCGGGCGGGAAGGATCGCCTGGTCCCCGGTACCAATCCGCCCGGCGGATTTGTGTCGAGGTCCGGTGAACCGGCCAGTCCGTGGATGGTTTTTAGGCGGTTTTTCATCTGCCTCGGCGAATGCGGGCTGGTTCCCCTTATTCCGCCTCAGCTGCACTATGTCGGCGATTGCTGTGCAATCAAGTTCTCCACGTACGCGTACACCACCATTACTCTACCACGCAAACATAGGGGTTACACTCGTCTAGTGTGAGACGTTCCCTGGGGCGTGCACGGGGGACCGAACCGCACAGTAACCCTGGGTTCGGTGCAGGGCGGCGGAGGGGTGAAGTGGACTGCGGTAGTCGTCGTGGGGTTGTGGACCACTGCGGCTGCGGCGGGGACGGAGCCTCTCCGTCGTTTCTAGGTCCCCGGTTAACATACGGTACAATTAAATTGATTGAAAAATTGGCGATAAATAGTTCAGTTGAGTCACTTTCGGTATTCACGAACTGCTTCAGGTTATTCAAATAGATTCCCATACCACTGAAGCAATTTGATAGACTAATTAATTACTTAAATCGATATACTTCAATTTTCCTTGCCTCCGTCCTCCTCCTGCAAATATTGATGGATCTATTGCAATGTATGAAATATTGTGTAAGCAATTTAGACAGCATGTGGAATATTGTTTATTTAAAGAAATTTACGGGGTACAAGGTGGTGTATGAGTACAGTTTGTCAGGAAATCGATTGCAGTGTGTGAAGAATATTTAAACTCCCGCCGGAGGTTCGAGTACTCCCTCGGGCATGTGTTGTTCTTCGCGTAAGTTAGTTTGATCAGTGTGTAAGTCTAGGGGTCGATGTCCTGAGTAGTTCGGTCCCTTAGGAATTCACACACATTTGAACATTTTAATATTTAAATAATTCCGTCGCTTTTTGCATTCCGATCGTGTAAGGAAACGCGTAATTACACCGTCACAGATCGCTGAAACACATCTGAAGAAGTTTCTCGCACATCGCGACCCCCGCACGCTGCCCCAGCCGCTCACCCCGGGGCCCGCGTCGCGTCGACTGCCTGGCCGCTCAACACTGGCGACAGCCTGAGAAGCGGCGGCGGCGGCGTGCAGTGGTACTGAGCGCACCTCCTGTCGGCGTCCACAGCCACCTCACGTGGTCTGCACGCGTGAAGCAGTCTACCAGTACCTGCGCACGCCCTTCCAGGGCGAATATCTGACAGGCAATCTATACAGAAATTTGCTCAAGTTAATAAACAATCAAAGCTCGATCACATGATCGTGATGCAGGGGATACAAGGCAGATGCGGTATCTGCTATCACACTCACAAATTGACGATCTCACAAAGACAGTAGCAGGCTGACTCGAAATAGAGTTTAAAAAAATATCGGTGCACACAAAGAGAGAGACAGAGCTGCAGTTTTTCTTTCCAGATGACATAGGAACTAGGATGTGATATTTCATTCCTCCGTGGGATCTAAGCTGCCTCGGCCTTCCTGGCGCATTTTCACGAACTGCTTCAGGAGTTATTAAATCTAGTGCAGAATATCTCATGTTGAACATGTCACAAATGTTGCTTCAGAAGACGTGCCACAGGAAATGTTAATTAATTTGTTAGTATAGGTGTTTGAACAGTTTGCTCCACACAGTTTAAAACTACTTAAAATAAAAAAAAAATATCGACAAAGCTCAGTACTTTGCGTGCATAAACATCTGTGTTATGTTTTTGACGAGAAATTTCGTTAAATAATCCATACCTATTGTTATGTGACGTCACAATTGGAAGCGGTGATGTATGAAATGGTAGTTGGAATGTCAAATTTCGACGTGAATTTATACCGTCACGGTTATAAAGTTTCGGAAATTGACAGCGAATACATAAAATTAGAGACAAATACCGTGAAAAGAATCCTGTGTAAAATCAATAAGACTGCGTGTTCAGTAGGAGGAGATTAAATTGATGCTACATATACACATCATAATAGTGAAGAGAGGCGGCATTCTAGAGACGTGACGTCAAGGCCATCTAGAGACGTGACGTCAAGGCCAAACGGCAATATTACCCCGCAAATGAGCAATACAACCTAACATCGGACCATGAAGTCTGTGTGCAAGAGGAAGCTTACCAGTGGCGGTGGTAACTGTGGTAAGGCACTTACATCTCCTCTGACAACGGAAGTTAGTGTTTATTACCTCGCAGGTTGCCGCTGTCTGTCGGCTGTGGAGGATCATTTTTCGAACCGTAACCGAACGTAAACTTCGTAAACAGTACGTGTCATACACCTCTTGACACATATGTAGGGTTTGTGTTACGAAGAATCGCTGTTTTCTTTGGTGTGCAAGGTAGTTGTTTTATCCCTTTAGAGATTGTCGACATAGTTTATTGTAGAGAAAACTGCATGGAGAATGTATCCCATGCACTGGGGATATACTTCTTACATTGCAATATTAAGAGCGTTGCATTCTGCTCGGCTAATAGGTCGGAAGCTGTACCGCCCTAGCGTTGTAGCGTGTTTTAAGTGCAGAAACGTGTAGCCTTAGGGATGCATGTGTTTATGTTCCACAATAATTTCCCTCTTACCAGTCTCGTCTTGGTACTGAGCTCAGACACTAGAACAATATTTCTGAATCTATAGCGCAGTTGATTTACGTGTAATGCTTTAAAGTACGTTCGTCTGGAGTCCGATCTTGCATAAACCACACGTTTCTTATTCATAACCATCTGTTATATCACCACAACACTCCCGTATCTACTGTTCACCGGTAGGGAGTGCTAACCTACTACACATGCGCTCATCTGGAGTGATCTTGTGCACATGAATGGGTGCCACGAGTAAATTTTATTCGGAATAGTGTTCGCTGAACATCATTGTGGACTCTGTTCCTTCACGAGACGTGAAACGTAGCGGTCTACTTCTGGTCAGCTGGAAATTAAATCAGCGACAGTGTTGCAGCGAGACTTGCTCAAAAACAATACGAGGGGGTCTTTCAATCTCTAACTTCTTCCTAGGAATGCAAGAGTGCTCTGTACTCCCATCTGCCTGGGGAAAGAGGGGCAATCGTAATCGTGAGTTATGCCCTATGCTCTAAGTGCTAGAAATATGTAAATGGCTGAATGGCATACTTTAGTGTGTACATTAGAGAATTAACAGTTAAAGGACGTACTGCACAGTCATCTATCTACATTCGCAGTGCTAAGCACAAAGTACTGGAGGGGCGGTTTAGCGATGATACAGAAACTGGAAAACATGCTGCTGTGTCATTGGTCGGCGTTAAAATTACGGAAAATAACTAGTAAAATGGAATAAACTGATCAAACTTTCAACTGTGACGCTTATTACAGTACATCGACGGTGTCTTTTGCATCCCATCCGTCCACTGGTGCACTATCGATTACCACATAATGATTGACTGACAACACTTGTTTGAGATGAGGAAAGAGTCTCGGTGAAGGGGCAGCACCTCCCGGGAAGGCCAGCACAGAAGTAGTGGTTGTGTACATGACCACAATATGAGTAAGCAGTCAAAATGGAACACTGAGTCATCTGCTACCCCGCCACTGTGAAACATGAGTTTAAATGCAGAGGGTATCATTCACATTCAGGCTGGTGTTTGGAAACGCTTCACAGTGCCACAAAACTCTTCCAGATTCCTAATGTTGTGACTTTCTTTCATTTCAGTCATGCAGTGTGTGCGTTGTGGACGCAGCAGCACACGATTTACACCGTATGCTGCCCAGTTTTCTGTGAGAGCCACTGGATCGAAACACGTTAATGTCAGTTTAGAACCTGATACACACCTCAGAGTCATGGTGGAAAAAACAAAAGGTATGGTGGTGTACAAAGCTGTAGTTGAAACCTGGTAGTCAGGGGAGGGCAGGATTCGGTCACGATTGTGGACGGGGTCGTGATCAGTCACTACTGGTTGCCTTTCACAGTTATACACAATTTATTTTAAACCGGTAATTCCAGACTCAACAATAAATAATAATACCACACGTTACTAATGAACGAATAAACAACTATGTAAATAATACTGTTTTCAGTGAGTTACAATTTAGCAAATCACCATCAAATACAGATACAGCAAGTAATGTTTTAAAAGCAAGCCACTATGATCTGGGCAGAAAGCTTTACACGCCAGAAATGGCAACAATTTGAGAATTGTTTAAAACTCGCTGCAACTTACGAATTACAGGTATTGAAATATTAAAGGAAAGTCGCCACAAACACACCAGACGGCATCAGACGCCAGGAATGACAGAAAATAAGGTTTTAAAGGCTTACTGCGTAAATACAAATTACCAAATTAGAATTTTAACGCAGTTGATCACAATCGCGGCTGAAGGCTTTACACGCCAGGAACGGCAATAATATAAAAAATTTTGAAACCTGTTGTAAAACAGCAAACACAATAGCAAAGGTTAATTTAAAAAAACAAGCAACTGAACACCAAATGGGTGAAATAAGATGATGGTAAACTTTGTAATACAACCCTTAACATCCACTGAACACTACACTGCTAGATTTATTCCAGAAGGCGATCGAAACTATTGACTGGACACATAAAACCTTTAATGTAGGCATTACCAGGTATTGTAATAAATAATACAATAATAAAACACAAGGACCAGTACGTAAGTTCCTTAAAGAGTCTGAGGCAGATTATACCTGCAGAAGGCGTGGACTGAAGGAGCGTTACACTGAACTACTGGTCATCAGACATATTGTTTTTTGCACTACGCCTTCAGAGTCTGTGTCACGTTCCAAACTGACATTAACACTTTCCGATCCATTGCATCTTACAGAAAACTAGACATCACACGGTGTAAATCATGTTGCTACTCTCACAACACATTAACATGTTCTGATCCATTGCCTCTCACAGAAAACTAGACATCACACGGTGTAAATCATGTTGCTACTCCCACAGCAAAACTAACACACTAACACACACACACACACACACACACACACACACACACACACACACACACACACAAACTGGATGATTTTAAATAAGAGACAGTTGAAGAGGCATTAAAAGATGACAGAGACTGGATGGAGTGATCGGAAGAGATGGAGCTGTAACGAGGTACGATTTAATGGCCGACTGATGATGCATTCTAGAGATGGAGGGAGATGGTGCCGCAGGTCATCTGACCATTTTTTCGTGTTTCTAACAGGATGCATCAGTCGTGTGATACAGCGTGAGTTCGACTCATATGCAACCACATGTTCTGTGTGTGACTTACAGCACTGTCTACTTGCAATCGTTAATATGGAACCTCTCGGTCATCATAGCACTTCCGTCTCATGTGGGATGATACGTGATCATCCCGTTTCGACACATACCTCTACACGAACTACGATTTCTCTGACGTACTCCATTCCCCTGTCGCATCTTGGGTATAAAATCGAGACTTCGGCTTCGTAACTGTAGTGACACTAAGTTAGAGACAGGTATTTGTGAGGTTCTGCAATCTTTCCGTATACATCTGCTTGACGGATGTCCCGTTTCCAGAGCTAGTGGCTGCATGACGTGTAATTTCAAATGTCAGACGCCGCTGCTATGCGTTTATGTTTCCTTGTAGGAGCTATTCTCCGTTACTAACCATCATTTCGTAAAGGACTGATACAAGCACAGTATAATTTCTGAACTGGGATCGGATGTGAACAATGGACGCTATATATTTCTGGAAAGCTACGTTGTGCATGTATCACACGGAATCGATATTTTAAGGAAGTAGTTTTTTCATTTTGCAGTGTCTTACGAAGCATATATGTCATGGGCTGGAAATAGATTTCTTGCATTGGAATGTTAACAGCGTTACCTTCCATGCGACTAATAAGTCGGAAACTGCAGCAACCAAACATTATAGCCTGTTTTAAGTGCAGAACCGTGATGCCTTAGGAGTGCGTTTGTTCGTGTTCTCTCTTACCAGTACCTTCCTGGTACTGATTCCAAACATTAGAACAATAGAGTTGATAACGTAATTGAGTTATATAAAAATTCTTTGAACTACATCCGTCTGGAGATCTTTCGTGCATACAAGCCACCTTCTTCTAGTTCTTCTTAACAGTCTGCTATTACATCAGAACACTTTCAAATCTACTACTCTACACCGACAAGGAGTGCTAACGTCCGCGACATGTGAGCATCTGCAGAAATCATGTGCACTTGGACGAGTGCGGAACACCAGTTACGGACCCGGCAAGCTCCATACATTCACAAGACGCAGATCGCAACAGCCTACTTCTGCTCAGCTGCAGATTAAATCGGTGACAGTGCTGCAGGGCGGGTTGGTCAAAGACGGTGCGAGGGGGTTTTTCAGTCTCTATCCCAAGAATGCGAGAATATCCTGTGACTCCCATCCGCACAGAAAAATATCGTAAATTACGCAATATTCTCGAGGTGCTAGAAACATGTAAACCACTGTCTGGTGTACTTTGATTATATATATATTCAAAAATTAACAATGACTGGAAGTACTGCACAGTCACCTACAGGGTGATCAAAAAGTCTGTATAAATTTGATAACTGAATAAATCACGGAATAATGTAGATAGAGAGGTACAAATTGGCACACATGCTTGGAGTTACATGGGTTTTATTAGAACCAAAAAAATACAAAAGTTCAAAAAATGTCCGACAGATGGCGCTTCATCTGATCAGAATAGCAATAATTAGCATAACAAAGTAAGACAAAGCAAAGATGATGTTCTTTACAGGAAATGCTCAATATGCCACCATCATTCCTCAACAATAGCTGTAGTCGAGGAATAATGTTGTGAACAGCACTGTAAAGCATGTCCCGAGTTATGGTGAGGCATTGGCGTCAGATGTTGTCTTTCAGCATCCCTAGAGATGTCGGTCGATCACGATACACTAGCGACTTCATTTAACCCTAAAGCCAATAGTCGCACGGACTGAGGTCTGGGGACCTGGGAGGCCAAGCATGACGTAGGTGGCGGCTGAGTACACGATCACCACCAAACAACGCGCGCTAGAGATCTTTCACGTAACTAGCAATATGGGGTGGTTCTAATAAAACCCCATGTCATTCCAAGCATGTGTGTCAATTTTTACCTATCTACATTATTCCGTGGTTTATTAAGTTTTCAAATTTATACTGACTTTTTGATCACCCATACTACATTCGCAATGGTACTCGCAAAGTAGAGGAGGGGTGCTTTAGCGATGATAGTGAAACTGGGAAGCATGATTTTGCAGCATTGGTCGGTTTTGACTTTATTCAATTGCTAAAATTGTTTGTACTATCAACTGTGGTGCTTACTATTACAGTACATCGGCGGTGTCTCTTCCATCCAATCCGTCCACTGGTACACTGTTGTTTACCACATAATGATTGACTAACATCACTTGATTGAGGTGGAGAAAGTGTCTTGGTAGAGGGGAATATCTTCTGGGTAAGGCTCAGTGATCGCGCAAATGACTGCAATATGAGGAATCATTCAAAATGGAACTTTGAGGCATCATCTATTCTGTCACTGTGCCAGATGACTTTAAATGTAGAGGCTGTCAATCACGTTTGGACAGCAGTTTGGAAAGGATCCACAATGCTGCAAAACTCTTTCAGTTTCCTTTTGTTGTGACTGTCTTATCCAAAATCATCCAGCGCGCGCGCGTGTGTGTGTGTGTGTGTGTGTGTGTGTGTGTAGTGTAACAAGGCAGGCGTCACCCTACTCCCCACCTGTTGCCGATGTATCCAAGATGGCGGCGATGACGTCATCCAATATGGCGGTGATGTTATCCAAGATAGCGGATTTTGGTGGGAACTTTGAAATTTGGTGGGAAGAAGGAGGTCAATTTATGCCTATTCCCTCGTCATTTTTCGCAGTTCTATCGATTTTATGTCAGATCTATCCATATGATCATGACATAACCTCAGGTTCCATGTTTTGATATTGCTTGTAAATGTAGCACAGCTGCCAACACCTAGCCCAAATGCAGGGATCAAGACCGCGCGGGATTAGTTGAGCGGTCTTAGGCACTGCAGTCATGGACTGTGCGGCTGGTCCTGGCGGAGATTCGAGTGCTCCCTTGGTCATGGGTGTCTGTGTTTGTCCTTAGGATAATTTAGGTTAAGTAGTGTGTAATCTCAGGGACTGATGACCGTAGCAATTAAGTCCCGTAAGATTTCACACACATTTGAACATTTTTTTTAGAGTGATCAGGAGGCGTAATATAGCACTGTACTCGAATGTATCCAGTCACCTCCACATTCGGAGAGCGGTTGCTCTGTTTTCTGTATGTCTGTGTATATGCATGCCTCGCAAAAGCCTCCCATGACCCTAAGTAGACCCGAGTTAGTGTTTGAATGTGGATCTGCCACACATTATATCCAGAGCAATGTTGAGATGCGTATCCACAATTTGCGTCGCACAGGATAGGGTTTGAAGATGGAGTCGCCATGCACAACGTACGAAGTGGTGTCTTGGTTCAGATCCACAATATACCACATCCAAGTTTGCGTTTGGATGTGGATCTGTCACATACTATATACATCCACACCTATGTTCGGAGGCGGATCCACCACATATGACATCTGTGATAGAGTTCACGCGGACCAAACATGTGTTATGTCTGGACACGTATTCTATGTTCGAAGTTTGGTCCACAACCTTGGGGGGAGGGGAGGGGGAGCTGGGTCCTGGGGGCCGTCTGTGAGGCACGAATCTACACAGACATACAGAAAACAGAGCAAACGCACTCTGAATGTGGAGGTGGCTGTATATAGTCTAGTACAGTGCTATATTACGCCTCCCAATCAGTGCATTTGGGCTAGGTGTTGGCAGTTGTGAGGTTATGTCATAATCGCATGGATAGATCTGACATAAAATCGATAGAATTGCGAAAAATAACGAGGGAATATGTATAAATTTACCGAATATAAACCGAAATGAGGGGTAATTGAGGAAGTACTTGGGTTTCTTCTGGTTCGCACAGAACAATTAGTACATGGGAACATGTATGTGGAAAAAAGAATTATCTGAGAAAAGTCGACATCAAAATGAAGGGAATCAGGGAGGCAGTCAATTTTTTCCATCGAGGCTGCATTATATTGTATGTCTATTGTGGTAGTTTATTATAGTGAAACCGGGAAGAAAGATGTATGTCATCCGCTTGAAATATATTTCTTACACTGGAGTATTAACAGCACTACATTCCATACTACTGATAGGCTGGAGAAGCAGGCGAGGTACTCTAATAATAAGCATCACAGTTGATACTGTGAATAATTTTACCAATTTTACAGCAATTTCAACACCAACCAATGATCTGACAGCACATTTCCCAATTTCAGTATCATAGCTAAAGCTATAATGTTATTATAGCCCACTTTAAATGCAGAATGTTGTAGCCTTAGGAGTGTATGTGTTTATGTTCTCTCTTACCGATACCTTCCAGGAACCGATACTAGACTCTAGCACATTAGTTTAGAGTTGATAAAAATGGCTCTAAGCACTACAAGACTTAAAATCTGAGGTCATCAGTCCCCTAGAACTTAGAACTACTTAAACATAACTAACCTAAGGATATCTCACACATCCATGCCCCAGGCAGGATTCGAACCTGCGACCGCAGCAGCTGCATGGTTCCAGGCTGCAGCTCCTAGAACCGTATGGCCACTGCGGCTGGCTTTAGGGTTGATAGCTTGGTTTATTTAGGTAAAAATGCATCGAACTCCATCCATCCGGATCTCCATCGCGCATCAAAATCATTCGTTTCTTGTTCTTCTTAACTGTGTAGTATTACAACATGACCTCTGGAAATCTGTTACTATACATCGATAAGGAGTGCTAAGCTCCTTGACATGGGTGCATCTCGAGAAATATTGTGCACTTGACCTGGCGAGGACTTGGTACGCTCCATTCATTCTTGAGATGTGGAATGTAGCGACCTATTTCTGGTAGGATGCAGATTAAATCAGTAGAAGTGCTGCAGGGTGGGCTGGTCAACGACAGTGCGAGAGGGTCTTTCACAATCTAATTTTACCCTAATACAACGAGAATGCTCTGTGATATCACCATAAATTGTGCACTATCCTCAAGTTGTCAGAAATATGTAGAGCATTTTCTGATATACTTTGATGATGTATGTGCTCGAGAATTAACATTGAATGGACGTATTGCACCGTCATCTGTCTACATTTCCTGTGATATAATCTGGAGAAAGGGTGCTTTAGCTATGATACTGAAATTGGGAAATGTGCTGTCGGATCATTGGTTGGTGTTGAAATTGCTGTAAAATTGCTAAAATTGTTCACACTATCAACTATGATGCTTATTATTAGAGTACATCGATGTTGTCTTTTCCATCCCATCTTTCCACTGGTACACTATTGGTTACCACATAATGATTGACTGACATCGCTTGTTTGAGATGGAGAGAGAGATTTGCCTGCTGGGCTATACCATCTGGGGTGGATAGCGCCGAAACTGTGATCACGTACATGTCTGCAATATGAGGAATCAGTCGAAATGGAATGTAGAGTTATCAGCTATTCCGTCAGTGTGAGAGGCGAATCTAAATGTAGAGCTCGAGAATCACCTTTTGACTGTAGTTTGGAGACTCTACACACTGCAAACACTCTTTTCCTAAGTCCTCATGTTGTAACTGTCTTTTATTTAAAATCAGTCGATGTGTGGCGTGTTATGGTATCTGCTGTAACAACATGATTTACACTGTGCAATGTCTAGTTTCGTGTAAAAGGCTGTGGATCAGAACTTCTTAATGTCAGTTTAGAATCTGGCACAGGCTTCGAAGCCGTGGCGGGAAAACAAAATGCTTGGCAATGTACAAAAGCGTGTTGGAAAACAGTGTTTGAAACAACTAAACATGACCAGAGGGAGCGTCTTTTGCGACTTAGTATAATCTGTGGGATTCGATCATTCACCTAGAGTATAGGTGATGAAACTTTAAAGTGGACTCTGCAGTGTCTTTATTCGGTGAGGGACGGGGTATACCGTTAGGAATGCTTGGAAGGCTGCATGCTGCGCTATTCTGGGGAGCATTGTGAAATCTCCCTCCCCACGCTGGAGCCCCACCACAGCCTTGCGTCATTGCACGAGCAATGGTGAGTAGATCAGTTCTATATCGGATGAAGTTAGTGGAGCTTCTACAGTTCTTAATTTTTCTCTGTTTGTGGGTAGAGAATAACGATGATAGCATGTTGGGGTGGTAGATCTGAATCTACACGGATCTGCTTCGGTCTGTAGTATCTGTATCTAGTTCGGAGATGTACCACATTGCACACATTTCCACCGAATGGTCAAAACACAGTCCTGTTCCACTAACTCAGATCGTCATGTTTCTACACGGGTTGCAGAAGCTTGTGGGTATGTCTTTCTCCGACTTCTGCTCAGTTCCGACTTAAACTGGAACGATCACATGCGCTAGGCTGTAGAAATGGGAGCAGTTGCGAGATGTGTTGGAATTTTACTGAAGCAGGTAGGTTTAGGAATGGTGACTCATTTCGAGATATGGGAGTACCAGAAATCTGACTGAGTAGTGGTTGTAATGATTAAAGGAATTGTCAATAGGATCCAACATATGTACGTGCTTCAATGGAAAGAGCTGATTCCAAATCATGGGTATCATTTATAGCGGATAGCACAACAATATATATCTGAGAAGCTAGTGTACATTTACTTATGACCTCAATTAGCACACCATCTACTAATGTTTGTGATCCTTCTCAATCAACCATGGTCTATAGCTCAGGGGATATAAAGCGGAACCTCTGATATGGTCTCGAGACAGAATGCAATATAAATACTATAGAATTATCTAGCTGGGGTGGTGGGAGGGAGTCGCAAATACTGCTTACATACCACGTTCCTTAGCCGAATCACTTTCTAAATGCAGTAATTTTATCACTTGTTTGGTTCGTGGGCTACGTGTTGGTCTGATAATACACATTCCTATGATCACCATCACAGCATTTATCCGGAAAAAAAAACCACCTCATTCCGAGGTAATGTCGTACCTTGATTCGTAAAGTGGGTATAGCTTTTAACATGGATATTTGTGTGCACCGGTAGAACCAAGATCGCTTGTGACAGTAACACACAGTAGTTGTTGGGATCGAGTTTTTTTAACATCTGGTCGATTACGTCTCTCTTTCTAAGACACAGTGGTAGCACTCGCAAGAGAAACCTAAGAGACATGTCCACCCATCGTTGATTTTCGGTCAGTATTTCGTATCATAGTCAATCACCTAATGACGAAGTATTGTACTTAGTAGTAGGGGGTGCATGATCGGTTCACCTTGAGCCTAAGGCTTATAAAGTATGTGTTTGTCTTTTGACATATGCAAAGGAAATGACTATATCCATTCATTAGGAAGGTGTGGATTTGACGTCTAGTACTGTGATAGCAAAGCGTCATAAGAATGGTACTGATATTTTTATTTCCAGAGCCATAGCCATCAAAAGGGTGTATTTCCGAAACTGCACTCATTGTCGAATGTCATTCAACTGAGACCGCGATCTTAACATTTAGTTGTAAGTAGAGGGATTAAAGACACATGTGACCGATTTCTTAGGATGAATGATTTATAAATTGTTTGGTTGACTGCTTCTGCACATTTTGCGGTTTTATTTAATTGAGAGAAGATCGATTGTGGGGTGTGCATCTAGCATGGGAAAGACATGTTTGCCTCTGCTCTAGACATGAGGAACACCTTAGTTGATCTTATAAATTATAGGGATGATTTCGAATCTGTTACATCCCCGAGATTGGTATTTGTGTGCGGAAATCTCATTTTTCGTGTGTTTGTTTTTAGTTACTCTGTGGTCTAGAACATGCTCCACGTAGCTAAAGTTTCGAGTTTGTACAGAAATAATTCCCCGTCTATATCTCTGGAATTATGTTGCTTGAGCGATCGATAGGATACTGCTGTGTGCGAACCAAGCGAAATTAGAACTGTTCTTGTAATACCAGAGTCTGGAGATGGGTGTAGAAATGCGAGCAAGCTGACAGGTCTGGACGTGAAACAGTAACGCGTTTGTACCGAGGAGGGCAATGAGCAAGTCTTTGCACAACTGTTCTGAGAGTGACTTAGATCCACTGATGGATTTTGTATGGCGAAGGATACGAATTGTATGTTTACTACATCAACACGGTACGCAGTGATATACTGCTGGGTTGGAGATTGGTTTCATGCTCTAATATTCAAGCTCCTGTTCTCATTGGGATAGCAGTGTAATTGAGTAAGAATCTTTCCATATTTGACGATATGTATGGGACTTTGCGAGGTTTAGTTGTCAGTGCAATATGGCGATCAGTGTAAAATAGTTTATTGCGGCTGTATGTCCATCTGTAGAAAGAAAGAAATGGTAGACGCTGCTTCCCTAGAACTGAGGAGCATCGTGACATAGAACCGGTGTGAGTGTAGGCACACAATAATTATTTTGGGTGCTGTGCAGATATAAAAGGTAACTACACTGTGTGTGTACATACATATTGCACTGTAAAGTTACTGTGGCTTATGTTGTGTAAAATGTATATATATTGCATTGTATAGTTACTGTGGTTTATGTTGTGGCATGACTAGAGAGGATGACTGTGAGGGACGTATAGATTTAGCACATCCATAACCATGAGGGTATGAGAGAGATTTATGTGGAAAATTATGTACGCTATAGATATTGAGATTAGTTCCAAAAGCACAGCTGTCAAGAGGAGACATTATCTGTACATCAATCGGTGTCAGACTGTAGCTGCCATTGTAATATTTAACTGTGGTTACACTGGTGAGTATGTTCCTGGCTTCCAACATTAGAGTGAGTATCGTATGTATTTGATGCTATGTAGACAACTTTCTGGGTTTAACTGTCAATGCTATTTAGCGGTCTGTGCAAAATAATTTCACCACTGAAAGTCCTGTCTGCAGAAAGAAAGAAAAGGTGGATGGTGCTTCGATACTGACGGCATCAGTTATTGGAGAGTAAATTTCGATAAGAGCCAAATAGTACGCTCGATTCATTCACATCCCGTGTGCTGAGATATTGGAGCCTCTGCATAGCTGTGGGAACGTTTGTGTGTCTTGAAAGAAGGAAGAGTTACACATGATGGACTGGGGTATGACGTTAGGACCGCTGGGAAGAGTGCATTCGATGTTATTCTGCGCTATTTGCAGTTAAGCACGGTTAGACACGTCTCATGTCACGCTAGAAGCAATGCTACTCAGTCATCAACGGTAAAGACACTTGCTGCCTTGAGGCGTCTCATTTACGAGACCAGCGTGAGCGCGCCTTGGAGTTATGTGGTGTCAGTAAAACACTGGATGTGTACTTGAAAATAGAGACAACTTCCACCTGCATCCGGCGGCGGCTCGTGGCTGTGACAGCGCTCGCCTCTTGAGCGCCTTCAGTCCTGCCCAATCGCGTCAGCAATGGTGCCTAGGTGAACACATATTTGGAGAGGAGTTTCTCAAGTTTCAAGTATGAAATGGATGTCGCCGCCTAATGTGTGTGGGCATCTGTACGTGGTTTAGCAGCTGACGGCCGCGTCACTTCGCAGGGCTGCAAGTAGCCTTTTTTGCGGCCTGCAGGGGGTGGCAAGATGGTGTCTGCATACATTTTTTGCACATTTGTTGCATTGTTTTGCAAGCAGGTCTGTAGGCTGTGCTATGCATTATTTGGGTAGTTTATGGGTTGATTTCGTGTCTGCACATCTGTATACTGCATTATTTAGGACGACTCTGCATGTCTGTACTGAAATTATTTTGGTAAATTAGGAGTTGTTTGCATGTCTGCAGAGCATTATTTAGGAGTAGTTTACAGGTCTGTGGGCTGTGTAGCATGACCCCAAACATGTGTTTCATATCTTTGATAAATATACTCCCTAAGTAAATTGTTCCAAAATAAATGAAGTACACTCCTTCCTCTCTCCAGCAGCCCAGTGCAGGCTGAGTCCTTTTCCCACTCCTTCCTTACTCTGTCCAGCAGCCCAGTGCAGGCTGAGTCATTTTCGCGCCATTTTCCTCCTCCAGACCATCTTGGATGACTTCACAGGACGGATGACAGCACCCTCTGGTGGCAGTATTGTGTACTAGGCCAGTTGGAGTCTAGATCTGTGGTGGAGATATTGTCTGCAAAATAAAGACTTATATCCAGGACAGGGAGAGTCATTTTCCCAACATTTCCCACCCATCATCTTGGATTACATCACAGAATGGACGACAGTGATCTCTGGTGGTGGTACTGTGTGCTAGGTCAGTTGGAGTGCGGACCTCCTGGTGAACACACTGGATGTTGGTGCTGTCTCTAATTGTTTAAATAAAGACTGGTGCATGATTTCGACAATTGACAATTACCAAGCATGTTTGCAGAGTCCTTTACATGGATTATTATTTTGACAATTTGCGAATTGTTTGGCTCTCTGTACGTAAATATATTGCATTATTTACGAGTGGTTTGCATGTCTGTACGCAGTGGAATGCGTTATTTTGACAGTTTACAATTGGAAAGCACATTTGCAAAGCATTATACATGAGTTATTTAGGATTAGTTTGCAGGTCTGTATGGTGTGTGGCATGTCAGAGCGCGTGTTCTGTATCACTGTGATAAATATACTCCATCCCTAAATAAATTGTTATAAAATAAATACACACCTTACCCCACGAATCCCTAGGAAGAGGTGCTGGTTGAGTGACTGAGTTTAGTGGAGGTGAGCTTTGTTTCCCACAATTTTCTTAGGTTGGCAGAGATAGCCGAAGTGACCTTTCATTACTGCCAAAATTCAAACTTGGCGCCAGTTCATAGGATGAGGTGACAGTGAGGTGACTTAGGTTAGTGGAGGTAGCCCAAGTGTCTGATCTTCACTATTCAAGTTTAAATCTAACTTTGGCACAGAAAGGGGTGAATTATTCCGGCACTAAAGTCTTTGGTCACTTACCAAATAGTATCAAAAGTCTGACAGATAACCAACAAGTATTTAAGAAGAAATTAGAAGAATTTCTGAATGCCAACTCCTCCTACTCCATAGAGGAATTTTTAGATATAAATTTAAAAAAATATTAAAAAATAATAAAAAATAAAGAAAAACAAACACAAAAAAATAAAGTTGTTATATTAATTTAAGTATGTTGTTAAATTAACCTAATTATGTCATGTACTGGAAAATTCGACTCGTTCTACATCATTACGAAATATCGTATTCATGATCCATGGAACTAGTATTAATCTAATCTTTCCCACCATTTTCTTAGGTTAGTAGAAGTTGCATTGTCATGATGGAATTTGAACTTCCCAGCTGTGGGAGCTTGGCAGGGGGGAGTGGCAAGGGGGCGTGGCACTTTCCCGCCATTTTGGATAACGGTACTTTGCGCCAGAATCACCCTTGGGGTTGGGTGATGTCATGGATGCCATCTTGGATAATGGTACTTTACGCCAGAATCCCCCTTGCCGCAGTACTTGTGTGTGTTGTGGTGGCAGCAGCAACAACAACATAATTTACACTGTGTGACGTCTAGTTTTCTGTGAGAGGCAATGGATCAGAACGTGTTAGTGTCAGTTTTGAACCTGATCAGACCCTGAAGTCATGGCAGAAAAAACAATATATATGACAGTGTAGAAAGTGTTACAGCAGAAAAAAAAACAACCTTTCAAACAATTACACAAGGTCGCAGAGAGTTTCTCTTGCTACTGGTGGCATAGTGTGTGGGATACGGTCGTCGTCCTACAGTATAGGCGTTGGCAGTTTACACTGGTCTGTGCAATGGACCAAAACTTGTATATTTAATAGGGTCGCCACATGTGCTCGATGCAGGAAGACAATATTTGTTTTCGATTTATGGGAAGAGGGAGATGCTGTAAAAACTTTATCGAGTTCTCTATCGGATGAAGTTAGCAGAGCTTTTATAGTTTGTCATTTTTCTCTATTGAATGGTACAGAATAAGGATGGTAGAACGTTGGGGTGATAGAAGTGAATGGACCCTGAGAGACGCACATCTGCTTCAACTGCAGAACCTGTATGATGTTTAGTCTTCCCAATTTTCCCGATAAGAAACACACCCGTAACTGTTTGTACAGTCTTTATGGTATCTCGTGTGTGTGTGTGTGTGTGTGTGTGTGTGTGTGTGTGTGTGTGTGTGTGTGTGTGTGTGTGTGTGTGTGCGCCCGCTCGTGCGTGCGTGCGCCCGCTCGTGCGTGCGTGCGTGCGTGCGTGCGTGCGTGCGTGCGCGCGCGCGCTTAGTCCGCACTGATTCAGAAAACATCGTTCTTTTGAAACACAACTAGCTCTTTATACCCGTTAAGTAATGACGGCTATCAACAGGGGATATCAATAGATTCCATATTTTTAGATTTCCAGAAGGCTTTCAACACCGCTCTCCACTAGCATCTTCTAATCGAATTGCGTGCCTATGGAATATCGCCCAGTTGTGCGACTGGATTCGTGATTTCCTGTCAGAAAGGTCATAGTTCGTAGTAATAGACAGAAAGCCATCGAGTAAAACAAAACTATTACCCGGCGTTCCCAAAAAAAGTGTTATAGGCCCTCCATTGTTCCTGATCTATATTAACGACAGGAAAAATCTGAAGAGCCTTATTGCATTATTTGCAGATGACGCTGTCATTTGCCGTCTTGTAATGTCATAAGATGACGAAAACGAATTGCAAAATGATGTAGTTAGGGTATCTGTATGGTGCGAAAAGCAGCAATTCACCCTGAATAAAAAAATGTGTGAAGTTATTCACATGAGTGCTAAAAGAAATCCACTAAATTTCAATTACATGAAAAGTCACACAAGTCTTAATGCTGTAAATTCAACTAAATACACACATCAAAAAATGTTTTGCATCAACCCGGTTAACATAACGCCTGAAGATAGATTGACTGTGGATATTGTATCACAGACACAGACCCTTTGACTATTCAGAGATGTCACTAAACCCGCCCAAAGATGTAAACAACCATACACGAGCAGCGCCTATTAGACAGAGGGGGTGCTACAGCCGATCAGTTCCAGTCATTAGACCAGGTAGGACGTACAAAGCTCGTGTTGTCTGTAGTTCAACCATGCCTAGATGGTCAATACCGCGGTTCGATCGCATCCGCATTGTTACATTTTGTGCTGGAAAGGGCTCTCAACAATGGAGTGTCCAGGCGTCTCGGAGTGAACCAAAGCAATGTTGTTCGGGAATGGAGGAGATACACAGAGACAGGAACTTTCGATGAAATGCCTCGATCTGGCAGCACAAGGGCTACTACTGCAATGGATGACCGCTACGTACGGATTATGGCTGGGAGGAACCCTGACAGCAACGCCACGATGTTCAATAATGCTTTTCGTGCAGCCACAGGACGTCGTGTTATGACTCGAACTGTGCGCAGTAGGCTGCATGATGCACTGACGACCATGCCGAGGTCCATCTTTGCAACCACGGCACCACGCAGTGCGATACAGATGGGCCCAACGACATGCCCAATGAATCACTCAGGATTGGCATAATGTTCTCTTCATTGACGAGTGTCGCATATTCCTTCAACCAGACAATCGTCAGAGACGTGTTCGGAGGCAACACGGTCAGGCTGAACGCCTTAGACATACTGTCCAGCGAGTGCTGCAAGGTGGAGGTTCCCTGCCGTTTTGGGATGGCATTATGTGGGGCTAACGTACGCCGCTGGTGGTCATGGAAGGTGCGATAACAGCTGTACGATACGTGTATGCCATCCTCCGACCGATAATGCAACCATATTGACGAGGCATTTGTCTTCATGGACGACAATTCGCACCCCTCTCGTGCACATCTTATGAACGATTTCCTTCAGGATAACGACATCGCTCGACTAGAGTGGAAAATATGTTCTGCAGACATGTACCCTATCAAACATGCCTGGGATAGTTTGATAAGAGCTATTTATGGACCACGTGACCCTACAACCACTGTGAGGGATCTACACCGAATCACCGTTGATGTGTTGGACAATCTGTAGCAACAATGCCTTGATGAACTTGTGGGCTGTATGCTAAGACGATTACAGGCATGCATCAATGTAAGAGGACGTGCTACTGGGTATTAGAGGTACCGGTGTGCACAGCAGTCTGGACCACCACCTATGAAAGTCTCGCTATATGGTGGTACGACATGCAACGTGTGGTTTTCGCGAGCAATATGTAGGGCGGAAATGATGTTTATGTTGACCTCTATTCCAATTTTCTGTACAGGTTCCAGAACTCTCGGAACAGAGGTGATGCAAAAGTTTTTTGATGTGTGTACTTAGGGATTACAATTACAAATAGCCTAAATTGGAACGATCACATGGACAATGTTATGGCTAGAGCAAACCAAAGACTGCGATTCTTTGGCAGAACATTTAGAAGGAGCAACACGTCTACTACGGAGATTGCTTACACCACGCATGTCCACCCTATTCTGGAGTATTGCTGTGTGGTGTGGGATCCGCATCAGGTGGGACCGACGGATGACATCGAAAAAGTTCAAAGGAAGGGAGGCTCGTTTTGTATTATCGCGAAATAGATGAGATAGTGCCACAGATATGATACGTGAATTAGAGTGGCAATCATTTTAAAAAAAGGTGTTTTTCGTTGTGACGGGATCTTCTCATGAAATTTCAATCGCCAGTTTCCTCCTCCGATTGCGAAAACATTCTGTTGGCCCCCAACTGCATAGGGAGAAATGATGATCACGATAAAATGAATCAGGGCTCGTACAGAAAAAAATGAAGTGCTCGGGTTTCCCGCGCGCAGTTTGATTTTGTATGGTGCAGGATACGAATGGCGTGTTTACTACATTGATAGGGTCTGCGGTGATCTATAGCTGGGTTGGAGATCGGTGTCACGCTGACATATTCAAGCCTTCATCGTTGATACTGTTAGTAACAAGTAATACTTTAAGATCTGATTTGGGGATTGGTGGCGTAGATTTGAACGTAGTTTCTTCGAGTTCCGTTCGAATGGCTGTAGATCAGTGACTGGACAGGTCTGTACTTAGGTTTCATGAGACGCCCCTGAGCTAAAATATCTCTGCTGCCTCCCCCCCACCACCCATCCAACCACCCACCGATATGAAATACAGGTATTTATTGAAGGTTGACTTGTAAACTTAAGAGTTATTTTTACAAAAATACAAACACAACAAATTAATGTACTTTCACGCAATAAATATAAATGTAAACATTGAAATTTTGCTTTTACTGAAATTAAACAGAAACAATACAAACAATTTGTATTAAACTTAGAAAGGTATCAGGATGCAAAACACTGATTACTGGAATAAGGAGTAGTTTTGTTTTTGCTCTGTCATTTGCAAACAAATTTACGATTTTTGCGTACTTGAGTTTCACTGTCAAGTCTGATTCCATAGCAGAGCCACCGATATAATTAAGACGATCCTATTTTTGTGAAAAATACCTTACTGCTGAGTGTTCTCGAGTGTATTTGAAGAGCAATGTTCAGTTTTGGCTAAAGATTCGCCAAGTTGCTACCTTTTGGCATGTCGCAGAATCCTGAAAGAGAGTGACACACTTCCATTCCTTACTTGAGAGGTGTAGCGTAAGAAGTGCAGTAACTGGAGTACAAAAGCTTGTGGGAACGACGACGTCGCTGACCAGCTAGGGCAGCTGTGTGGACTCACTCTGACTGTTTAGTGCGCGCAATCCTCGGTCGTGTCCACATGTCCCGTGACACTTGTGTCGACAACATCATTATTACTATATGTACGGGGTGTGTACCGCGTGTATTGTGTACTAACAGGGGTCCTAGAAACGACGAAGAGGCTTCTTGCCGCCGTAACCATCAGTGGTTCACAACCCCACAGCATCACAGCAGTCCACCAACCTTGCCACCACCCCCCACCGAACCCAGAGTTACTGTGCGGTTCGGCCCCCAGTGGACACCCCCCCCCCCCACCCCCAGGAACGTCTCATACCAGACGAGTGCGAGTGGAACCCCAAATGTGTGCTTGGTAGTGTAATGATGGTGTACGTGTGCGTGGAGACAGTGTTTGCGTAGCAATCGCCGACATAGTGTAACTAGGCGGAATAGGGGGAACCAGCCCGAATTCGCCGAGGTAGATGGAAAACCGCCTTAAAAACCATCCGCAGGCTGGCCAGCAAACCGGACGTGACACGAATCAGCCGTATTGATTCGTGCCGGGGACCGGCACGCCCTCCCGCTCGGGAAGCACGGCGTTAGCCCGCGCGGCTAGCCGGGGGCGGGCGTGTACCTCGTACTGCACACCCGTCCGTGTCCGAGTTCCTCCACTGGTGGCCCGCAACGCAACACGCGAGCCGCCACGGCAGCCACTGCGACCCGCCCACACCTCCTTCCTTGAAATCAATGTATGTGGTTGTGTGTACATGGACATGTTGGTGAATTATGCCGTACCCCATCTATGGGGTATACAAGACACTATCATCTATCAGCGAGATGGCGTTCCCCATAATTGGGCTCGAGAAGCCCGGGGTTTCCTTAATGAAAGCTTCCCCAACAGGTGGATAGCCAGAGACATCCCAGTTCCGTGGCTCCCTAGATCACCTGACATTAGCCCCTTAGATTTCTTTCTTTGGCGATATGTCTACAAAACAGCAGTTCCTGATATTGTGACAATGCAACACCGCATCAGAGAAGCCATTAGCACAATCACACCACACTTGTTGCAGAATGCGTGGCAAGAGATTAAATACTGCCTTGATATTTGGCGTGTTACCAGTAGCGCACATGGTGAAGTTATTTCAGTGTAATGTTCGAAAATGAATCAGTAGAGACCTATGTGCTATAACAAATGTTTCGTTTGTTGTATTCAATGAACAGTTACATTGTTTTGGTATCAAGGTAAACGTTGATGGATTTATCACAAAATCTCAAAAAAGAAGTGGAGTGATTACAACATTTTGCTGTGCTTTAGCCCACTAAATAGAATATGTGCTGAATAAGGAATATATATATATATATATAGAGAGAGAGAGAGAGAGAGAGAGAGAGAGAGAGAGAGAGAGAGAGAGTTTTAATTATAGCTTGCATGCCAGGGTAAATATTGGGTGGTTATAATTAAAGTGCAATGTCTTATGGAGGTCCATTGCGGGCTGTAATTATCGTATGGCAACTAAACTTGTAGATATGCTAATGCGTTAATGTGAAGCCGATCTACACGGGAAAAATTGTTGTAGTTTTCTCCTCCAGGTGCAAATCTGCCGCTGTAAACTGTATGACGGTATGACATCCACGCTGTCATCTGACAAGCCGTAACGTGAGTGAACAGTGTGGCTATCGAAACGAGAGACGTGCACTGTGAGTGAAATTGAAATTTGCTGCCGCTCGCATGTTGCACTGAGAGTGTCGCTGACGCAAAGGTCTGGGGACCGGCCTGTTCTCAATACATGGTATAATGAAGATGGTAATAAAATTCGAAAACACGGCTGTGTTGCAACTTCCTGGCAGATTAAAACTGTGTGCCTGACCGAGACTCGAACTTGGGACCTTTGCCTTTCGCGGCCAAGTACTCTACCGACTGAGCTACCCAAGCACGACTCACGCCCCGTCCACACAACTTTAATTCCGCCAGTACCTCATCTTCTACCTTCCAAAATTCACAGAAGCTCTCCTGCTAACGGCTGAGCTTGATGTGGCATCTGGAAGGAGAAGGCCTCCTATACAGTGGACGTTACTGGTTACGTTGCTGTTGCTGTAACTGACCACGCAGTATATGCTGTGGGAAGTGCTAGTGCATTTGCAGTGTCACGAGAATCATCCATCCCATGATCAACAGTACAGAAAGTTTTGCGATATATTTATACCCTCTAATCCCCTCCCATGAACCACACACCTTGCACATGGTGCGGAGGCTTACGTGCCTCAGGGATACAGATAGCCATACCGTATGTGCAGCCACAACGAAAGGGTATCTGTTGAGAGGCCAGACAAACGTGTGGTTCTTGAAGAGGGGTAGCAGCCTTTTCAGTAGTTGCAGGGGCAACAGTCATGATGATTGACTGATCTGGTCTTGTAACATCAGGCAAAACGGCCTTTCTGTGCTGGTACTGCGAACGGCTGCAAACAAGAGACTACAGCCATAATTTTTCCCGATGGGATGCAGTTTTACTGTATGGTTAAATAATGGCGTCCTCTTGGGTAAAATATTCCAGAAGTCAAACAGTCCCCCATTCGGATCTCTGGGCGGGGACTACTCAGCAGGATGTCGTTATCAGGAGAACGGAAACTGGCGTTCTACGAATTGGAGCGTGGAATGTCAGATCCTTTAATCAGGCATGCAAGTGCAAAAATTTAAAAAGGGAAATGGATAGGCTAAAGGTAAATATGTTACAGTGAAAACCCATTTTTAGTTAGAACGCTTTCTTACTAGTTAAAACTAGTGCATACTGAGCCAGTTCATCAAACCGCGTTTTGCCTAGTTAAAACTAGTTTTTTAAATGACTTTCGCTTTTGACCAGCAGTCAATTCTAGATGTAACTAAGGCTATCAGTATCAACTAGTTTCAACTAGTACGAACGCTTCTTAACTGAACTAGACAGAACTAGTTTTCACTCAATTTATTTAGGGGCAAATATTAAAAGTAACTACTTCTCCGGTGAATTAAAAAAAAATTGTATTGTGCAATATTTATTGAGAATATTGATAATACATCTAAGTCGTTAATATTAACTACAGCAATACAAAAATAACCACACACTGAAGAAACATTTTAAGGAAAATTACAGAGCCATTTTAACAGTATTAGTTACGAGAGTGGAAACAAAGTAATCATACAGTGAAAGTATATAAATTACTGATACATTTGACAGAAGTTGCCACAGTCTTAATAAAGGAGAAACGTGCCAAAAAATTTAACAATTAAATTTTGATTATTTGTAATTGCAAGGCAAACTGTCGTGACATTTTGAGTTACAACGTTTTCCTTTATTCCTACAAAAGCACCTTTTTGAAATATATGCCTTCTTACACACACACACACACACACACACACACACACGCACACACACACACAGCGAACAAATTCTTGTCCTGATCCTAAGGCTGCCATCTTGACAGCAGTTATTAATGGTACCTTTGTCTGTGGCACGTCTTCCAGCAGCTAGAATTTCTCTTTGGACACGTCGAATTCGGATCTGGAAGAGAACCTGTAACTGGTTTGTTTGAAAGGCGATTAGGTACTTAATACATATAAAGTATATTACAATGTAAGTATTCAATCTTAAAATATGAATGAATTACTTGAATAGTCAGGGACGTTATTAGAGCATTAAATCAATTAAGTAATGAATGTCTGACATTTGTCCTTGATTATTGAAATCAATTCAGAAATACATACCTGCAATACAATTTGTCGAGTATCCCATACTTCTTTCTAATCTTGTGCAAGCGCTGTTCATCATTCTGAAGAACAACTTCAATAAGATTGGGGAGATCTGCTTTTGCGCTGTCGATAACAGGAATCGGTATAATTATATTGTCACTGATTTCTAGAATGGCGTGTATTCAATCTGAAGCCATCTCCATCCTTCTGGCCTGTTTCGTCAGGTTTTCATGAGCGTTTTCTCTAGTTGTTCGTATTTGAGATTGTCGTTTCGTAATAGCTTCAGCTTCTGGATCTTCGTGACAAGCTGGGGTTGTCTGAGGCTCTGTACTCGTACTAGCTACGGCTTCTGGATCCTCTTGCTTGGCTGCTGCTGCTGCTGTTGTTGTTGTTGTTGTTGTTGTTGTTGTTGTTGGAGACTGTATACTTGTACTGGGCAAAGCTTCTGCATCTTCTTGTCTGGCTGCAGCTGTAACCCGTCCATTGCCACTAACCATAACCGCTATCTCCTCTGAGTCGTGTGAGGTTTCCAGTTCATCAGGTGTCTCATTTACTGCGTCTACCACATTAATTTTATTTAAATCCTCTTCAAGATCATCTTTTATCTCCTTAATAACGTCTAGAGCCAAACTCGAAGTCGTAGGCCCTACTCGTGGTTCTCTGCCAAAAACAGCTTTGTAAGGTGTTTGTTTGATACCAGAATAATATGTTCGATTTTTCATAAACTGTACAAAGCGAAGACCGTTTGACCAGTTGGTGGTAATGTTGTCTTTCATACATGAAGCCAATATTTTTTCAATGTCTTTGTTGGCGCGTTCAACAAAACCTTGCCTTTGGCTGTGCGTCTGTAGTCCGTGAACCGCGAACCAGTTTACACTCAGGCCAAAATACAGCCAGCTCGTTTATGACAGAACTAGCATATTCTGTGCCACTGTCAGAGTGTAAAATACAAGGAGCACCAAATGTCAAAAATATCTGCTAAATGATGTGCCATTTCCTCTGCCCTCTTGCTTTGCAGCGCACGTAACAAAACAAATTTTGTCATGTGGTCCTGATACACCATTATATACTTAAATCCGCGATCTTCTTGAGTCTCCATGTCGATCAGATCAACTTGGCAACGACTCTTCATTTCAGAATGAAGTTTCGACATGTGCCCCCTTTTCTTAATGCTCCTTTTGCGCTGACAAGTTTCACACAGATAAATGTGTATCGTGTCCACTGTTATGTTTGCGTACTTTCTTGAAGTTTCAACGTTTAATCTGTCTCCACCTCCATGACCGACGGCCTGATGAGCTGCTTCAATAATGTCGAAAATTTCTTCAACACGTAATATAGTACTCCACAGGCTCTTTTCTCGTCACTGACTTGCTGGTCCCACAAATATTAATAACCTTGAATCGATTTTATCTTCTGTACTGCTTCTGTGTCTTTTTCTTATCTGATTGTTCTTCTTCAATATCGTCCACTAATTTATCGTAAGATTCTTTTGTCGTAACATTGTAGTGCCGTGTTCTTGAATTTGTAATATCCTTCTCACAAATCCTCCTTTCCATCGACTTTCTTCATTTAAATGTGCCATGATAAATACGTACAAACTGATCTTTACGTGCTTAACCCCTCTGCGGTGTTGTTTGTTGTGGCGAAAAGCGCCCAGTGGTGGGCTATTATCGGTCGCTGCAGCGTTGCTCGGCGGGGGGGTTTTCGCGCCTGGAACTGTTCGTGTCGGCGCCTTCTTGTTTTCACTATATGGCATGTGTTTGGATGTATGCTCAAAATTCCAATAAATATTACGTTGCACAATACAAAAAAGCTATTTTTACTGCAATCAACACGTAGTTGCTCTTAATTTTAATATTTGCCCCTAAATAAATTTACTGAAAACTAGTTCTGTCTAGTTTAGTTAGGAAGCGTTCTTACTAGTTGAAACTAGTTGATACTGATAGCCTTAGTTACAACTAAAATTTACTGCTGGTCAAAAGCGAAATCCAGTTACAACAAGAATGAGATTTTCACTCTGCAGCGGAATGTGCGCTGATATGAAACTTCCTGGCAGATTAAAACTGTGTGCCGGACCGAGACTCGAACTCGGGACCTTTGCCTTTCGCAGGCAAGTGCTCTACCAACTGAGTCACCCAAGCATGACTCACGCCCCGTCCTCACGTCTCCTACCTTCCAAACTTTACAAAGCTCTTCTGCAAATCTTGCCGCGAAAGGCAATGGTCCCGCGTTTGAGTCTCGGTCCGGCACAGTTTTAATCTGCCAGGGAGTTTCAGTTAAAACTGGTTTTAACTAGGCAAAACACGTTTTGATGAAGTGGCTCAGTAAAAACTGGTTTTAACTAATAAGAACGGGTTCTAACTAATAAGAACGGGTTCTAACTAAAAACGGGTTTCGACTGGAAAAGATATCTTGTGGATTAGTGAAGTTCAGTGGCAGGAGGAACACGACTTCTGGTCAGGTGAATACAGCATGGTGGATGTTGTTGTGGTCTTCAGTCCTGAGACTGGCTTGATGCAGCTCTCCATGCTACTCTATCCTGTGCAAGCTTCTTCAACTCCCAGTACCTACTTCAACCTACATCCTTCTGAATCTGCTTAGTGTATTCATCTCTTGGTCTCCCTCTACGATTTTTACCCACCCCGCTGCCCTCCAATATTAAATTGGTGACCCTCTATGTCTCAGGACATGTCCTACCAACCGATCCCTTCTTCTAGTCAAGTTGTCCCACAAGCTCCTCTTCTCCCCAATCCTATTCAGTACCTCATTTGTTATGTGATCTACCCATCTAATCTTCAGCATTCTTCTGTAGCACCACATTTCGAAAGCTTCTATTCTCCTCTTGTCTAAACTATTTATCGTCCACGTTTCACTTCCATACATGGCTACACTCCATACAAATACTTTGAGAAACGACTTCCTGACACTTAAACCAATATTCGACGTTAACAAATTTCTCTTCTTCAGAAACTCTTTCCTTGCCATTGCCAGTCTACATTTTATATCCCCTCTACTTCGACCATCATCAGCTATTTTGCTCCCCAAATAGCAAAACTCCTTCGCTACTTTAAGTGTCTTATTTCCTAAACTAATTCCCTCAGCATCACCCGAATTAATTTGACTTCATTCCATTAGCCTCGTTTTGCTTTTGTTGATGTACATCCTATACCCTCCTTTCAAGACACTGTCCATTCCGTTCAACTGCTCTTCGAAGTCCTTTGCTGTCTCTGACAGAATTACAATGTCATCGGCGAACCTCAAAGTTTTTGTTTCTTCTCCATGGATTTTAATACCTACTCCGACCTTTTGTTTCCTTTATTGCTTGCTCAATATACAGACTGAATAACATCGGGGATAGGCTACAGCCCTGTCTCACTCCCTTCCCAACCACTGCTTCCCTTTCATACCCCTCGACTCATAACTGCCATCTGCTTTCTGTACAAATTGTAAATAGCCTTTCGCTCCCTGTATTTTACCCCTGCCACCTTCAGAATTTGAAAGAGTATTCCGATCAACATTGTCAAAAGCTTTCTCTTAGTCTACAAAAGTTAGAAACGTAGGTTTGTCTTTCCTTAATCTTTCTTCTAAGATAAGTCGTAGGGTCAGAATCCAATCACGTGTTCCAACATTTCTACGGAATCCAAATTGATCTTCCCCGAGGTTGGCTTCTATCAGTTTTTCCATTCGTCTGTAAAGAATTCGCGTTAGTATTTTGCAGCTGTGTCTTATTAAACTGATAGTTCGGTAATATTCACATCTGTCAACACCTGCTTTCTTTGGGATTTTAAATATTATATTCTTCTTGAAGTCTGAGGGTATTTCGCCTCTCTCATACATCTTGCTCACCAGTTGGTAGAGTCTTGTCAGGACTGGCTCTCCCAAGGCTGTCAGTAGTTTTAATGGAATGTTGTCTACTCCGGTGGCCTTGTTTCGACTCAGGTCTTTCGGTGCTCTGTCAAACTCTTCACGCTCTATCATATCTCCCATTTCGACTTCATCTAGATTCTTTTCCATTTCCATAATATTGTCCTCAAGTACGTCGCCCTTGTATAGACCCTCTATATACTCCTTCCACCTTTCTGCTTTCCCTTCCTTGCTCAGAACTGGGTTTGCATCTGAGCTCTTGATATTCATACAAGTGGTACTCTTTTCTCCAAAGGTCTCTTTAATTTTCTTGTAGACAGTATCTATATTACCCCTAGTGAGATAAGCTAGTACAACCTTACATTTGTCCTCTAGCCATCCCTGCTTAGCCATTTTGCACTTCCTGTTGATCTCATTTTTGAGACGTTAGTATTCCTTTTTGCCTGCTTCATTTACTGCGTTTTTATAATTTCTCCTTTCATCAATTAAATTCAGTATTTATTCCGTTAGCCAAGGATTTCTACTAGCCCTCGTCTTTTTACCTACTTGATCCTCTGCTGCCTTCACTACTTCATCCCTCAGAGCTACCCATTCTTCTTATACTCCAGGGTTCTTCCATGTATACCACCTTCTTTCATGATTCTTGAACCAAGTGTTGGCTATGATTGAGTTATGCTCTGCACAAAATTCTACCAGACGGCTTCCTCTTTCATTTCTCTCCCCCAACCCATATTGACCTATGTTTCCTTCTCTCCCTTTTCCTACTCTAGAATTCCAGTCACCCATGACTATTAAATTTTCGTCTCCTTTCACTACCTGAGTAATTTCTTTTATCTCATCATACATTTCATCAATATCTTCATCATCTGCAGAGCTAGTTGGCATATAAACTTATACTACTGTAGTAGGCGTGGGCTTCGTGTCTATCTTGAACACAATAACGCGTTCACTATGCTGTTTGTAGTAGCTTACCCGTACGCCTATTTTTTTATTTATTATTAAACCTACTCTTGCATTACCCCTATTTGATTTTGTATTTATAACCCTGTGTTCACCTTACCAAAAGTCTTGTTCCTCCTGCCACCGAACTTCACTAATTCCCACTATATCTAACTTTAACCAATCCATTTCCCGTTTTAGATTTTCTTACCTGCCTGACCGATTAAGGGATCTGACATTCCACGCTCCGATCCGTAGAACACCAGTTTTCTTTCTCCTGATAACGACGTCCTCCTGAGTAGTCCCGGCCCGGAGATCCGAATGGGGGCCTATTTGACCTCCGGAATATTTTACCCAAGAGGATGCCATCATTTAATGATACAGTAAAGCTGCATGCCCTCGGGAAAAATTACGGCTGTCGCTTCCCCTAGCTTTCAGCCATTCGCAGTACCAGAACAGCAAGGCCATTTTGGTTAGTGTTACAAGGCCAGATCAGTCAATCATCCAGACTGTTGCCCCTGCAACTACTGAAAAGGCTGCTGCCCCTCTCCAGGAACCACATGTTTGTCTGGCCTCTCAACAGATACCCCTCCGCTGTGGTTGCACCTACGGTACGGCTATCTGTATCGTTGAGGCACGCAAGCCTCCCCATCAACGACAAGGTCCATGGTTCATGGGGGGAGGAATACATGGTTATAAATACAAAATCAAATCGGGGTAATGCAGTAGGTTTAATAATGAATAAAAAAAATAGGAACGCGGATAAGCTACTACGAAGAGCAGAGTGAACCTATTATTGTAGCCGAGATGAACATGAACCCCACACCTACCACATTACAAGTTTATATGCCAACTACCACTGCAGATGATTAAGAGCCTGAAGAAACGTATAATGCGATAAAAGCAATTATTCAACTAGTCAAGGGAGACGAAAATTTAATGGTCATTTGGGAAAGGAATTCGTTAGTAGGAAAAGGAAGGAAAAGCAGTCGGTGAATGTGGATTGGGGTCAGGAATGGAAGGGGAAGCCGCCTGGCAGAATTTTGCACAAAGCATAAGTTGATCATAGCTAACACTTGGTTCAAGAATCATGAAAGAAGGTGGTATACACGGAAGAGGCCTGGAGACACTGGAAGATTTCATATAGATTATAAAATGGTATGACAGTGATTCTGGAACCAGATTTTAAATTTTAAGACAATTCCAGGGGCAGATGTGGTCTATGACCACAATATATTGGTTTTGAACTGTAGATTAAAATTGAAGAAACTGCAAAAAGGTAGGAATTTACGGAGATGGAACCAGCATAAACTGAACGAGACAGAGGTTATAGAGAGTTTCAGAGAGAGTATTAGTGAGCGATTGACAAGAACAGGGAAAAGAAATACAGTGGAAGAAGAATGAGTAGCTTTGAAAGAAGGAATAGTGAAGGCACCAGGTGATTAAGTAGGTAAAAGACGAGGGCTAGTAGAAATTCTAGGATAACAGAAGATATTGAATTTAATTGACGATAGGATAAAATACAAAAATGCAGTAAATGAAGCAGGCAAAAAGGAATACAAACTCTCAAAAGTGAGATCGACAGGAAGTGCAAAATGGCTAAGCAAGGATGGCTAGACGACAAATGTAAGAAGCATGTAGAAGCATTCATCACTACGAGTAAGATAGATACTGCCAACTGGAAAATTAAGGAGACTTTTTAGGAAAGAGAACCACCTGTATGATTATCATGATTCCTGAGATGGAAAACCCATCCTAAGCAAAGAAGGGAGAACATAAACGAGGAAGGAGTATGTAGAGGGTCTTCAAAGGGGCGGTGTACTTGATGACAGTATTATGGAAACAAAAGAGGGCGTAGATGAAGATGAAATGAGAAGTATGATACTGCGTGAAGAATTTGACAGAGCACTAAAAGACCTAAATCGAAACAAGGCCCCTTGGGGAGGACCAGCCATGACAAAAACTCATCTACAAGGGTTGGAACTTTAATAGTGGCAACTATTTATTTACAGCTCGTAGAAAATTGAAGTCACTATGCTGTTCAATTTGGAACACAACCTACAACCAGCTTAGAGACAGAAGCGGTGACACTTTCTGCCTGCAGGACAATGCTCAAGCATGTACAGTGCAAGATGTTACTGATTTGTTTGACTGATGGGGCTGCTAAGTGCTATACCACCTACTGCACTCCCCTGATTTAAGCCCTTGTGAGTTCAACTCGATTTCTAAATTGAAGGAAACACTTCACGGCATTCGCTTCAGAACTGCTACAAATTCGTTCAGCAACAGACCGCGCCGCTCGAACTGTCAACACAACTGGCACTGCAAAGAGTATCCTAAGACTTCCACATCGCTGGCAACGGGTTTTACACAATCCTGGTGACTACTATCAAGGTCAGTAAAACTTTGGAACACGTATCTATTTTGTACGAACTATAAATAACTATTTGCCACTATTAAAGTTGAGTGTGTGCTTTAGTTTTCTTAGGTCTGTCCACATTCGTTCCTTTTAACGTGTGTCAGGGCACTGATGACCTCGATGTTGAGCGCCCATAAGCCCCAACACACCACCACACCACCACTATTAAAGTTCCAACCCTCGTATTTAGTGAGCAAGATGTAAGAGAGAGGCGAAATACCCTCAGCCTCCAAGAAGAATGTAATAATTTCAATCACAAAGAAAGCAGGTTTTGACAGGTGTGAAAATTACTAATCTATCAGTTTAATAAGTCACAGTTGCAAAATACTAACACGAATTCTTCACAGACGAATGGAAAAACTGGTAGAGGCCGACCTCGGGGTGCATCAGTTTGGATTCTGTAGAAATGTTAGAACACGTGGGGCAATACTGACCCTACGACTTCTCTTAGAACAAAGATTAAGGAAAGGGAAACCTGCGTTTCTAGCATTTGTAGACTTAGAGAAAGCTTTTGACAATATTGACTGGAACACTCGCTTTCAAATTCTGAAGGTTTCACCGGTTAACAACTTTTTACTCGAGTACCATTGCAGGAATCGTTGTTGCTCATTAGCGAGAAGCTGGATGGGGAACTTTCAGACTTATTCCAACATGTGCTCACCTCGACTTACTTTTTATTTAATGGACAATACTTTGAACATACTGACGGCGTCGCAATGTCACCCATTGTGGCTAATCTTTTCATGGAAGACTTCGAGGAGAGAGCCCTCCAGACGTCGGATTTGAAACCTACGTGTTTTTGGCGATATGTGGACGACATCTTTGTTATCTGGCCTCACGGCTTTGTATCGTTGAACGTTTCTCTTGAGCATCATAACTCGCTTCATCCCGCATCAAGTTCACGATGGAGATGGAGAAAAACGGCGAACTTCCATTCCTGGACGTGTTGGTACGGAGAAAAGAAGATGGCACATTAGGTCACGCAGTGTACCGTAAACCAACGCACACGGACTTATACTTACAGGCCACCAGCTGTCACCATCCTTCGCAACGAAGTGGCGTACTGAGGACGTTGGTCCACAGAGCACGAGCCTTATCAGACTCGGACAGCTTATCCAATGAGCTACTCCATCTGCGCACCGCTTTCCAACAAAATTGATACTTCGAACGGGAAATTCGCCGTGCCTTACAACCGAAGCGGGTTACCCAACGTGAAGAAGTGGAACAAGGCGAAGAACAAAGGGGAATGGTCATCTTGCCATACATCGGCGGTCTCGCTTCAAAAATAGGAAGATTATCTAAGAGGCATAACGTTAAATGTGTCTTTCGTCCGCTGGCAAAACTCAGAGCTCTCTTGCGCTCATATAAGGACAGCCTTGGCCTAAGAAGACCCGGTGTTTACGAGATTCCCTGTAGATGCGGCATGCCGTACATCGGACAAACTTGTCGCACTGTAGAAGATAGATGTAAACACCGACGCTACATTCGTCTGGAGCAACCAGGAAAGTCTGCAGTGGCCGAGCATTGTCTCAGTACAGACCATTCTATTATCAACATACAAAAATTCTCGCATCGACGAGTTCGTACTGGGACAGTGTTATTAAGGAAGCAGTGGAAATACGTAACTCGACGAATCTTGTAAACAGAAACACGGGCTTTCAGCTTAGTACAGCTTGGGATCCAGCACTGGCCATATTGAAGTCGCTTCGAGCAGAGAGGAGTACTGTTGGTCGTAAGACGAATGACGATTCGCCACCAACATAAATTTTTCTGTTGACAACGGGAGGATAATCAAGGCGCCTACGTGGACGCGCATTTTTGCTTGCGGCTTCCGACAGAGGTCGCTGGGGTGGCCGATGGCAGCGCAGAGCAGCGGCGGCAGCCTCCGCGCGTGCGTCGAAGTCTTTGGTTCTTCATCCTGTAGGTGGCGTTGCTGTCCTACCAGCTATCGGTTGATATCGTCGCTATTGGCCGTCGAATTTGGCGCCTCCACGCCTGCGCACTTCCTGCCCAAGACTGGCATAAATAGGGAGCTCTGGTCCTGCCTTAGAAGCGTGTTCGTCGCACCTGAAGATGTCGGCCAGTTGCGCTGACGAAATATTGTGGAGTTTTCACTATGACATCCGACGTCTCGCCTGAGAACCATATATACAACATGTCCGTCGGGAAAGTCTGAAGCAACACAGGGTTATACCCATCACCGATGTTATTGAATCTGTATATTCAGCAAGCGTAAAGGAAACAAAAGATACATTTGAAGTAAGAATTAAAACCCATAGAGAAGAAACAAAAACTCAGATTTGCCAACGACATTGTAATTCTGTCAGGGACAGCAAAGGACTTGGAAGAGCAGCTGAACGGAATGGACAGTGCCTTGAAAAAGAGGATATAAGATGAACTTCAACAGAAGTAAAATGAGTATACTGGAATGTAGTCTAATTAAATCCCGTGATGCTTAGAGAATTAGACTAGGAAATGAGTCAAAGCAATAGATGAGTTTTGCTATTTGGGGGGCAAAATAACTGATGATGGTCGAGGTGGAGAGGATGAAAATTTAGACTGGCTTTGGCAAGGAAAGCGTTTCTGAAGAAGGGACATTTGTTAACATCGGGTATAGATTTAAGTGTCAGGAAGTCGTTTCTGAAAGTATCTGTATAGAGTGTAGCCATGTATGCAAGTGAAACATGGACGATAAACAGTTTAGACAAGAAGAGAATAGAACCTTTCGAAATGTGATGGTACAGAAGAATGCTGAAGATTAGATGGGTAGATCACATAACTAATCTGGAGGTATTAAATAGAATTAGGGAGAATAGAAATTTGTGGCACACCTTGACTAGAATAAGGGATTGGTTGGTAGGACATGTTCTGAGGCATCGAAGTATCACCAGTTTAGTAATGGAGGGAAGCGTGGAGCAAAAAATCGTAGAGGGAGACCAAGAGATGAATACGCTTAACGGACTCAGAACGATGGAGGTTGAAGTTATTCGGAGATGATGAGGCATGCACAGGATAGAGTAGCATGGAGAGCTGCATCAAAACAGTCTCTGAACTGAAGACCACAACGACAGCAACCACAGTAACACTCATACAGGATTCAGAAGTTGCAGCATCTGAAACCTCACGATCCACAGCAACGTTCTGAATTTTTCTTGGGTTTCTGGCACAGATCGAAGTTGATATGACATGTGGCCAGACAATCTTCAGTGGAATGACGAAGCACATTTTACTTTACAGGGAGCAATGAGTAAACAGAACTTCTGAATTTGGGGCAATGTTAAAACGTGTGTTGTGAACGTAGAGCCGCTGCACTCGTCGTATGTGACTGGATGGTGTCGTTTCTTGACCCGTTCTTCTTTTCAAGAGAGTACACCAAGAGGGCCTGTCCAGTGTACTATGGCGTCTGCACGTTATCGAATCCTGCTGGTAGACAGAGCATGTCATTCCTGCTGTGGAAGAGCGCACCCATGTGGAAACCACTGTTTTCATGCAAGATGGAATAGCCTCATGTCGCTCGCCCAGTGAAAGATCTGCTTAATGCAACATTGCAATAACGTGTTATTTTCACAGGTTTTCCAGATACATGGCCTGCAAGATCACCTGATCTGAATCCGTATGACTTTCTGCTCTGGGGGTTATCCAAAAGAACGCCCTTACGAGTTGAAAATAGGGTTTCTACATAATTAGGAGGCCATTACACAGGAACACATGGGTTAGATTCCACCAGGACTGCTGCGAGCACCTGATGTTCAAGTTATATTATGGATGTAGCCTCTCTTCGTCCTCTCCAGTGCTCATATTGAACAAATTGTGTAAGCAGCAGTTAATAATAAGATCAACATTATGGCTTCCTCACTTGTTTGACCTCGTCTGGCCACATTCCGTTCCTAATCCACTACACTTCTATTCGTATTTCTTGCAGACTTGCACCTATGGGTAAAACTGGAATTAATGCCTTTCCGTTGTAAATCGGCTCCGAATTAACGCATTGGAATATCTATCAAATTCCACCGCCATATGACAATTACAGCCCACACTGGACGTCTGTGAGCAGCTGCACTTTAATTATACCCAAACAGTACTTGACAAATTTGGTGCATTGATCTCAACAGTTCCTTATGTCCAATCCTTATCTGTCAAGAAAGTGGAGTACCGCGTCAGCCAGCTCCTCGCCACCATGTCGTGAATCGGCTATCAATTCAGCAATACGTTCTACTGCTAACCATAGTTATTTGATATAGCACCACAGCTTAACTAATCATTGTGCGCAATATTAAGATTGGGGTCAACAATAACAATGTAATATTTAGCTGCAAAAATTACTGTCACTATTTGTTCAACTACTCTTCCCCATGATCCTTATTAAATCCTCTTATGTAGTGAAAGTCAAGTATGGCGTTTTTTCCTTCCCAGAATCTTTCTTTTGTGATAGATGCCTGGCAAGAAATAATCCAAATTCAGCAATACGTTCCACGCCCATTAAGAAGCTGCGCTTCTGAACACTTTCAGTTCATCATCATCATCATCATCATCATCACGACGGAAAGGCAGAATTCGAGTACAAAGTTTGTTAACAACAGTAGTAACTCCTTGTAACATACGTTTTTATTTTAACGAATCATTCTCTTTATTTTGTTTTATCCCGTTCATAGCAATATAGTTCTATATTTTTCAGATTTATAAAAAACAAAAAACAAAAAAGAAAGAAAGAAAAGTATCAGCACCGTGAAACGTTCCTCGACAATGCTGGGCGGTCCATTTTCCAATTACGTATGGTGAAAATGTAGTGTGTTCATCTTTAGTGTGTTTCCTCCCGGTCCTCTACAATATCACTTGGAGAGTGCGTTTATTGTCTACCTGAATTTTTTGAGGATTTTATAAAAACGTCGAGAAAATATCTTCAATGCTTACTTTCTTTTCCTTTTGCTGGAGATCAATACTGAGCCCCATTCAATCGTTTCTTCAGTCATTACCAAAATATTGTAAAGCAGCACCCATTAACCCTGCCACCCTGGGCAGTTGCCTAGTTTGCACCACCCACCTCATCCCCTATACACGACCGTGACCATGTGCATTCGCAGGTTGACGGTTGCCAGGTGCATTAGAAGAAAGGAAGAGAGTGGTAACCTGAAAATGCGACATCATTCTGGAGCAGCAGCTCACGACCGGTGGATATTTTCTTTCAGTGATTAGCCCTCCATTCTTCAACGCACGACATATTCAGCAAGTTTTAAGCTTCACTGTTATCAGCAGGACAGTCATTCGTCTTCTAAGGAAAGCAGAACTGAGAGCAAGAAACACTGTTCTCAAAGAGACATTGTCTACTTGCTACAGAGAAGCCTGCCCAGCCTTTGCTCCTGTTAATAGCGACACAACCCTCCACTTTTGGAGACGAGTGGTTTTCACTGGCGAAAACTTTCCTTTATGACATAGACGAGAAAAGTACTTCTTTACCAGCCAAAAGGTGCTAATTATGATCCAAAATATATAGTATAAGACAGAAAAAGACGCATCACGAAGTGGTTATCGGAATAGGACAGAAATCGGCAGATGTGTCGTACAAGTACAGGAGCCCTTTCGTTGTCACCTGTGACACCCTTACAGCACAATGGCACGTCGACTATAAAGGGCTATTACAAATGATTGAAGCGATTTCATAAATTCACAGTTGCTCCATTCATTGACATATGGTCACGACACACTACAGATACGTAGAAAAACTCAAAGTTTTGTTCGGCTGAAGCCGCACTTCAGGTTTCTGCCTCGAGAGCGCATTGGGACAAAATGGCGACAGGAGCCGAGAAAGCGTATGTCGTGCTTGAAATGCACTCACATCAGTCAGTCATAACAGTGCAACGACACTTCAGGACGAAGTTCAACAAAGGTCCACCAACTGCTAACTCCATTCGGCGATGGTATGCGCAGTTTAAAGCTTCTGGATGCCTCTGTAAGGTGAAATCAACGGGTCGGCCTGCAGTGAGCGAAGAAACGGTTGAACGCGTGCGGGCAAGTTTCACGCGTAGCCCGCGGAAGTCGACGAATAAAGCAAGCAGGGAGCTAAACGTACCACAGCCGACGGTTTGGAAAATCTTACGGACAAGGCTAAAGCAGAAGCCTTACCGTTTACAATTGCTACAAGCCCTGACACCCGATGACAAAGTCAAACGCTTTGAATTTTCGGCGCGGTTGCAACAGCTCATGGAAGAGGATGCGTTCAGTGCGAAACTTGTTTTCAGTGATGAAGCAACATTTTTTCTTAATGGTGAAGTGAACAGACAAAACGTGCGAATCTGGGCGGTAGAGAATGCTCACGCATTCGTGCAGCAAATTCGCAATTCACCAAAAGTTAACGTGTTTTGTGCAATCTCACGGTTTAAAGTTTACGGCCCCTTTTTCTTCCGCGAAAAAAAAAAAAAAAAGGTTACAGGAGACGTGTATCTGGACATGCTGGAAAATTGACTCATGCCACAACTGGAGACCGACAGCGCCGACTTCATCTTTCAACAGGATGGTGCTCCACCGCACTTCCATCATGATGTTCGGCATTTCTTAAACAGGAGATTGGAAAACCGATGGATCGGTCGTGGTGGAGATCGTGATCAGCAATTCATGTCATGGCCTCCACGCTCTCCCGACTTAACCCCATGCTATTTCTTTCTGTGGGGTTATGTGAAAGATTCAGTGTTTAAACCACCTCTACAAAGAAACGTGCCAGAACTGCCAGCTCGCATCAACGATGCTTTCGAACTCATTGATGGGGACATGCTGCGCCGAGTGTGGGAGGAACTTGATTATCGGCTTGATGTCTGCCGAATCACTAAAGGGGCACATATCGAACATTTGTGAATGCCTAAAAAAACTGAGTTTTTGTATGTGTGTGCAAAGTATTGTGAAAATATCTCAAATAATAAAGTTATTGTAGAGCTGTGAAATCGCTTCATTCACTTGTAATAACCCTGTATTCTATTCCGCTTTCTTCTGACCTTCGTGGCAAGCTATTCTGTACTTGCATTTCAGCAAAATGACCTGCATGCAGGTAGAGTCTCTGTTACTTGTATCGTGTTTTCCAAACCCTACCTGGGTCAGCAAGGTCACTAGATCTCTCCCCAGTGGAGAAAGTTTGGAGTATTATGGGCAGCGCCTTCCTAGCAGCTCGGTATTTTGACGATCTAACGCATAATTGGAAAGAATTTGGCTCGATATTCCTCAGGAGGACTCTATCGTTCCATGCCACGCTGAATAACTTCGCATAACGGCCAGAGGTGTACTAACGCGTTACTGACTTGCTCAGTTTGCGAAACTCTTTCTCTCCAATAAATTACGGAATTTTTCTGAATTTGTAATTATTAGCTTGTCTGTAGACGGCGTAACTCTATAGTCATCACGTGACAAAAATGGCAGGGACCCTCTCTCAGCCAATGGGAGCCCCAATCGCCCAATGTGGATCAAGCACCTTTCCCCATTATCATCTGTCATAACTAGCTCAACTGTCCATAGCCCTTTTCATTCGAGGTCTGAGCATCACGTGATAGAGGTGCAGATTTGTTATAAGCAATATCAGATTATCAATAGTAATTCTTTCTCTATAGGTACAGCTGAACTTGATGAGCCCAGTCAGTTGTACTCTGTAGTGAAAGGGTTTCTAATTTATAACATTCTTCCGCAATTTTTCTCAATTTCCCATATTTTTGGTATCTTCTCCAATTTCACGCATTTTTCGCCAATTTTCGTAATTTTTTTCGGGCTTCCCTAAATTATAATTATTGTGTCGAATCACACAAGATCCACCCTACTGTTCCGACGTCGGGTCAATGTCTTCATGCCCTCAGGCGATCACAACGAAGCATAGGTCTTATTTACTTATCATTGCTAAGTCACCACTCCATCACTAGCAAGCGCGCGCGTGTGTGTGTGTGTGTGTGTGTGTGTGTGTGTGTGTGTGTGTGTGTGTGTGTGTGTGTGTGTTTGGGATGTCATGGTGTATGTGTTAGAAACTAATGTATTGGTAGAAATTATGTCATAGCAATTTCTATAAGTGATACAGATGTCTAACCAAATATGTAACATAAGAAATACCACACTCCAATAAACAAACCCCTTCCAAACCACCACTAAATTACTATATTGTGTGACGACATAATAAAATACCGACGCCACCAACGGAAGATACTGTTTCAGACGCTGTACAGTGCTATCAAATACGCACCTAGAGATACAACCGTCCAATAACTGAAACCACCTCAGCGAACATCAGTTCGCTGACGGTAGCCTACCCCTTTGACTGCAAACTGTGGATGGATAGCCGCGGAAACTGCTGCTTGGAATATGACCGCGGACATGCGGAGCAACTGCTGAGAACGTTGGGGTGTAGTCATCCCCAGCCTGGTGGCTCACACTGCTGCCGTATCAGTTTTGGCCGAAAAGTCTCCTGCCCGCTGTAATATAAAAGCAAACAGATCCCAACATGTCGGTGTAAATTCAAAGAACGCTACAAATACACACCTGGATGACGACGATCTCCTCCCCTGTGTTCACTGGATAATTCCAGCAGGGTACCGAACTCCCTGTGCGGTCACGGCCACAGAGTCGCGAATGGGAGAGCACTGCATGTCTGCCTAACAGTACACCAGAACTTCTCCCCAAGTGTGGTGGAGAAATTTGCGTTATTTAAACAATACGTATCTGTGCACACGCAAGAGACCTAGTGGCTGCCACAAATAGCACTCAGTCACTGGGGGAGAGGACAGTCCGCCACAGCAAACCTGTCGTAATGTACCGACGCCCTTGCAGATAAATGTTGCTAACAAATTTAGCGCCGAGTACTCCCTTTCCCAACCCCTTTTCTCTAGACCAATCAGAAACAAGCTTGCTCTGCTACCGCCTACCATCATTCTTTTAAAACCTCTGTGGGCTACTGCCATTGTGTCCATTTTCCATTTTATATGGCTTTATGACAGATGGATTACATATACAGGTTCTTTTACACAATCTGGTGATGCTACAAAAGGGTGAAATGCATCGTCGATGCTAAATAATTTCGCAATCCAGTTTGTTGTTATGCTGAAATTGCATGGCTGACTCCATTTTCAGCCTGGTGGACTCCCATGTTGAGTGAAGATATGTGATTATGGTGTCTAAACAAAGTAAACCCTGCAATATTGTTTGTATATGCGGCGGAAAACCAGAGTTTGATCATTGCTACTAACATTATTTGACTGATCCATAGAAATACAAAGACACGCTGGACAGCTAGTACATTGTGGTATTTAACCATTTCTAGAAAAATTTATCTGTGCATGAATATAATGAGTTGTATTCTCCAACAGTTTATTGAACGTAACTTCTTCTACAATACAATAGCTGGATGTACAATAGATGTACATCGATCTAGTCAGATGTGGTTCCTCTCAGTCGACTGGTACTTCGATCGGCGGTGCAGTACAGCGACTTCGGTGATACCTTCTTGGAGACTGCTACAGCGGTTGCCATTATCAGTGGACGAAGACTGGTCTTCCTTCGACTGGCCGGGCCTATATAGTGAGCTGGAGCCAATTGAAACCCAGTGCAGGAATCCGTGGCTGGCTATCTCGCGGTGACCTCTGCAAGGAAAGGTTCCTATTAATCGACTGGAATCTTTGGCGTGTTTACCTGATGTCTTCGGCTGTTGGTTTGTTTCCCTCATAGCGTGGCTGTTATGCGGTGCTGCCTGCCATTTAGAGGAACCCGATGGCAGACAGTACACACCACTCTTCCTGGGGGGTGGGAGTGGGGGGGGGGGGGAGAGGAGGGCGACATCGTCCTGCTCGGCCTTGGCGGCCTCGTGGAGGAGGCGGTGAAAACTCGCCCCTGCAGAGTAGGGCGCGGCGCGGTGGGCCAGACGGGCGGAGCTGCGTTGCGGAAGATACGGGGAAGCCGGCCGCGACGGTGCCACGGGCATAGGTTCGTCGACGTCCGCGGGATGCTTCCCGGAAAGTGGACTGCGCGGGCGTCGCTGGCTAGTCTGCGACACCGGCGGCGGCGGTGCAAAGGGCACAGGGGCATCGTCAACGATGGTGGATGGCGCAGCCGGTCGGGCCGGTGGAGGAGCCGGTGGAGCCAGCAGCCGCTATGGAGACGGCGGCTGTTGCTGCTGGACGGGGTCTGGCGGCCCTGCACGCCGACCACGGGTGGAAGGGAGCGCATCCGGGCGGCTGGAAAAAGGCGGCGGAGCTGTTTGCTGGAAAGAAGAGGCGGTCGGGAAACCCTGATACCAGCGCCTGAATTTGTTGCGGTGCCGGCGGACCACTTTGTCAGCGATGCAGACGTCCAAGAGCTGATGGCCTTGGGGCCGGACGATCACCCCCTGAATCCATCCAGCTCTCAGGCCGAAACCTCGCGCCCAGATAAGTGATCCAGGAACAAAGGGAGCCTCTGCAGTCGGAACCTGTCGTTTGGGTCCAGGCCGGAGGAGGTGCAAAAGGGTATGAGGTTGCCGGCCGTGCAAAAGTTCCGCTGGACTACGGGAGCCGATGCGCGTCGACCGATAGGAACTGAGGAACAACGTGCGCGACTCGTCCAAAGTGTGGGTGGAGGCATAATTTGTCATTTGGGTCTTAAATGTCCGGACGAGGCGTTCGGCCTCGCCGTTCGATTGCCGGTGAAAGGGCGCAGTGAGGACCTGTTGGATGCCATTGGCAGAACAAAACGTCGCGAATTCCTGGCTCCGGAATTTAGGGCCGTTATCGGTAACAATTGTTAGCGGCAACTCATCCGAGGAAAAACTTTCTGGAGAGCAGCGAGGGTCGCTTCCGAAGTGGCGCTGGTACAACGGATAACGAACGGAAAATGTGAAAAGGCATCGGTGACGAGGAGCCATTGGTAGCGGGGGAAGGGGCCGGCGAAGTCCAAATGAATGCGATCCCAGGGACCCGCCGGCTTAGGCCAAGAGAGGAACGTTTGAGGGGGCCGGGACAGCTGTTGGGCGCACATGGAGCAATTGTGAACTGTAGGAGTGACGTCCCTTGTAAGCCCCAACCAAAGGACGTGACGCCGGGCCAACGCCTCGGTGCGAGGGATTCCCCAATGGCCTCGATGTAAGAGACGCAAGACTTCGGTCCGTAGATGCTGGGGAACGACCACACGCGGCGTGGACGTAGGGACTACCCACAATAGGATACCATCCACCGCCGACAGCTGATGGCGGATAGAAAAAAAGAACTGAAGGTGCTGCTGGTCGCAGGTGGGGGAACTGCTGGGCCACCCACGCTGAACATAGGAGCGGACACGGCGCAACAATGGGTCACGCATGGACGCAATTGCCACCGTGGAGGCCATGATGGGAAACCCGCGCACGGTGTCGTAGATCGCTTCATCAACTTGGAACATGAGGACGTCCGAAGAGTCGAATGCAGGGTCGGGACCAAGAGGAAGGTGTGGAAGAGCATCCACATTGGCGTGCTGGGAGGTGGACTTAAAATGCAAGGTGTAACGGAATTGCGAGAGGAACAGGGCCCATCGTTGAAGCCTCTGAGACGTCTTCGTAGGAAGCCAGGCCTCCGGGGAAAACAGGGAGAGGAGGGGCTTGTCGTCAGTGACAATATGAAAGTCCCGTCGATATAAAAAAGGCATGAGTTTGGAACAGGCGAATTCGATAGCCAATTCCTCCTTTTCGATCTGAGAGTACTTCAGCTGGGTGGCAGTTAGGGCCTTGGATAGAAAATCCACTGGACGTTCTGTCCCATTCAGAAGCTTGTGGGAGAGGACAGCCCTGAGCCCGTAATCAGACATGTCCGTGGCCAGGAGTAATGGCAGAGACGGATCATATGGCATCAGGTGGGAGGCTGATAGCAACTGGCGTTTGAGGGTGGAAAAGGCTGTCTCACAAGCCGGGGTCCAACTCAAGGGGACATTTTTGCGGCATAAGTGATATAAGGGGGCCGCCACCTGAGCGGCCGATGGAAGGAACTTCCGGTAATACGATATTTTTCCAAGGAAGGATTTCAGCTGATGGATGTCCCGTGGGGGAGGCAGGCGGCGTATGGCGTCCACATAGGAAAATGACGGAGAGATGCCTTTATGTGAAATAACCTGTCCTAAATACGAAATAGAAGGTTGAAAGAAGGAACACTTCACCTTATTGCATTTTAGCCCAGCCTGGCAGAGGCAAAGAAACAGCTGAAGCAAATTGGTAAAATGGGCTGCAGCAGTAGGGCCCGTAACGACAATGTTGTCGAGGTAATTAATGCAACTGGGAATGTCCTGCAGAAGTTGTTCCAAGAAACATTGGAAAATGGCCGGGGCGCTAGCCATGACGAACTTGAGGCCAGTGGGCATATTCAGAACAGTGAGGGCTTGAGAAGCTTTATCCAAAGGAACCTGGAGGTACGCCTCAGCGAGTCAATTTTGGTAAAGTAACGACCACCAGCCAATCGATGGAAGAGATGATCAGACCGAGGGAGTGGAAAGTCGTCCACCTGGAGCTGGGTGTTGAGGGTCGCCGAAAAGTCCCCAAAGAGACGGAGACACCTGCCTGGCTTTTGGACGATGATGAGAGGTGTTGCCCAGGGGCTGAACTGAACAGGCTGTAGCACCCTTTCCTTTTGCAGACGGTCCAATTCGTCGTGCAGTGGCTGCTGGAGAGCGACGGGGACCTGCCTAACCTGGAAGTATCGAGGGCAGGCTGACGGCCAGATGTCGAGGGTTGCTGCAAACCCCTTGGCGCACCTGATGCCGGGGAGAAGCTATCCTGGAATTCGGTGCACAGGGAGTCAACTTTGGGAAACGGCAGCTCTGAAGAAACCAGATGTACATGATCATTGATCCTGAACCCGAACATTTGGAAAGCATCTAACCCAAACAGATCGGTAGCATTGGAACTGTTGACTTCCAGAAAAGAAATCGTATGACTGACAGATTTGTAAGAAACCACCGTCGTGAACTGCCCCAACAAGGCGATTTCCTGTCGTACGTAAGGAGGCGTCGAGGGGCCAGATGAAGGCTTGGCGCTCCTAAAACGGTCTAGGTAGTGTAATTGAGCAGGGATACCGCAGCCCCTGTATCGACCTGCATTCGAACTGGCTTACCCAATATGGTGACATCAATATACAGTTTGGGGGACGCCAAAGACACAACTTGGTTGATGTCCATGGACGCCTTGGTGTCAGAGTGCCTGGAGATTGGCGCCATGGCAGAGCGACAGACAGAGGCAAGGTGCCCGTCCCGACTGCAACGGCGACACGTCGCCCAGCGGTCAGGACAATCCTCCTGTTCATGCTGGGAATAGCATCCTGGACATGATGGAAGGCACAGGGGTTCTCTGCGGCGACGTTGCTGGCCCCGTGAGAGCTGCTGGTTGTCTTCCTTGAACGACCATCTTTTTTTCTTTTCCATACACCGAGAAGATGCTGGGGCGGTGCGCTGGGGAGTGCGGCGTGAAGGTGCGTATATGGCCGCAATGTCCTCCTGGACGTCGGAAGTCTCTTCTCGGACGGCTGCGACGTCGGTCCACGTTTCCAATCTGTGGTCAGCTGCAGTGGGAACTTCAAACTTGAATGCAAGGTCTATGATTTGATCTAGCGACGGGTCCTCCAACTTTAAGGCGTCGTGGCAGAAAGCCGCATCTGGGGCCGCTTGGATCAGGTGATCCCAGACCACGTCATCTGCGTAAGATTCCCGGGATATGCGGGCGAAAAAGTTGCACTTCCGAGAGAGACCTTTGAGTTCAGCAGTCCAATGTCGGTACGTCTGATCGGGTTTCTTTCGACTCTGGTAAAATTCCACTCTTGCTGCCATGACGTGATATCTGCGGCGATAATTGGAGGTGAGACACTCACATATGGCGGTGAAGGTAAGACTGTCAGGATCACATGGCTTGAGTTTCGTCAGGGGCTCGTACATACGGGAGACATTCCAAGAAAGAAAATAGGCTCTCTGATCATTTTCCTGGGATACCTGATGAATCCGGAAATGTTGACGAATCCTCTTTTCATATGTTTCCCAATCTTCAGCGTCTTCATCGAATGCTGGGAACGCTGGCGGTGTCGGTGGTGAAGACTTTGAATTTCAGCAATCAGTTGCTGCTGCAGTATTGCGAAATGTTGAAAAAGTTGATTCAGTACCTGCTGCACTGAGATTCTGTTGCTGCAGTTGTGATTGTGCTTGTTGTTGTTGTGGCTCCATCTTCTTTGGGTTGTCGAATCCTTACTCATCGCCACTGTTGTATTCTCCAACAGTTTATTGAACGTAACTTCTTCTACAATACAATAGCTGGCTGTACAATAGATGTAGACTTCCGTCGATCTAGCCGGAGATGTGGTTCCTCTCGGTCGACTGGTACTTCGATCGGCAGTACAGTACAGCGGCTTCAGTGATATCTTCTCGGAGACTCTGCTACAATGGTTGCCATTAGCAGCGGATGAAGACTGGTCTGCCTTTCACCGGTCGGGCCTGTATAGTGAGCTGGAGCCAATAGAAACGCGGCGTAGGAATCCGTGGCCGGATATGTTGTTGTGACCTCTGCAAGGAAAGGTTCCTATTAATCAACTGGAATCTTCGGCGTGATTACCTGATGTCTTCAGCTGTTGGTTTGTTTCCCCTCATAGCGTGGCTGTTATGCGGTGCTGCCTGCCATTTAGGGGAACCCAATGGCAGACAATACATGAGTGTCCTTCAGTTGTGAGCAGGACCAGTGCAGCTGACGTATTACCCCACTACACGTCAACCATACCGGGTATATCAGGAGAAAATTTAGCGACAAAATATAGTCCTGGAATCACGCTGACGGTGGGCTGTATCTTCCCGTGTTCCCAGACAGAAATTAAAAATATGTAACTCTCACAATATTGCATCGCTATGTCACAGTAAGACTCATGAACAGATGCGGAACTACTCCGAAGTAAACGCGTCCTCACCACACACAAACGAAACTGAGTAAAGACCACAGTGTAGGAAAAAGAAACTATTTACGTACGCGAAGTCATATACTCACACAGTCACAGTACAATAAATCGCGAGCTTAGAGAGTTGCAGAGATTGAGGACCTTTTGTCGATAACACTATGCTCCAAAGACTGTGTGGATTCAAACAGCGCACAACACACGCACAATGAGCGCTGTAGAAACAGGCTGCACATACCCGATAACACTGCAATCGGCACCATATTTGTGATGAAATGCTGTTCCTCTCTGCAGGTGCTACTGCTGCAGCAGTGAACAATGAGGTTTCACGTCGCCATTGCGAGCCTGTGGTCAGCCGTGGGAATACTGAAGGCGGCAGCCATTCGTCACATCTCTGAATGTGTTGCCACTACCTCTAAGCTGGTTGAGAGAAAGTGTTGGAAGCGGCCTACGCAAAGCTGGAAAATTGGGGGGACTCAGCGACCTGTGTGCGTCATTAGGAGTAACGGACAAGAAATTTCTTTCATCTCCACCTGTGTGTCAGAAGACTATGGCTCCAAGGCGGCCGTTAAGGAGCCATATTTGAACACCACCCACACACACTAGCGACGCACTCCAATCGCAGGAGGATGTTTCGATAAGGCTAACAGCATGGCACCTGCTGAAAGTACAGAGAATTCTTTATCAATAAAAACGCACTGATATTAATGATGCATTAGAACTACACCCTTTTACAACATCTACACATCCATCTCAAAGTATCAGATGTATTCCAGTCTCATGAATCATAACAATAAAAAGATGTCACGGTCAACAACATCTAATCGAGTATTACTGCCCCAGTAGACAAAGTGCAAGACGATCTTTGGGCTACATGTCTTTATATGAAAGCTTTAATGGGTAACGGCCTAAGTCTCCTCGACAAACAATTCCAACGTAACCCATCAGGAAGGTATAATTTGGTCCATATCGTAACCAGTAATGCAGCCACGAATTATCGTTGCGTTATCAGAATTGTTTTCCAAATTTTTTTGCCATATTCATCTACATCTACAGGATTACTCTGCTATTCATAATAAAGGGCCTGGCGGAGGGTTCAATGAACCTCCTTCAAGCTGTCTCTTTACCGGTCCACTCTCGAACGGCGAGCGGGAAAAACGAGCACAATTTTTTCTGTGCGAGCCCTGATTTCTCTTATTATATCATGATGATCATGTCTCCCTATGTAGGTGGGTGCCAACAGAATCTTTTCGCAATGGGAGGAGAAAACTGTGGTGTCACCGCCAGACACCACACTAGCTAGGTGGTAGCCTTTAAACGGCCGCGGTCCGTTAGTATACGTCGGACCCGCGTGTCGCCACTATCAGTGATTGCAGATTGAGCGCCGCCACACGGCAGGTCTAGAGAGACTTCCTAGCACTCGCCCCAGCTGTACAACGGACTTTCCTAGCGATGGTTCACTGACAAAATACGCTCTCATTTGCCGAGACGATAGTTAGCATAGCCTTCAGCCGCGTCATTTGCTACGACCTAGCAAGGCGCCATTACCAGTTACTTTTGATACTGAATCATGTACAGTCAAGAGCGACGCTCCTCATTAATGGATTAAAGTTAAGTATTCCACCAGCAACGTCCGTTTTTCTAAAGTCTAATTTCCTTGTCCTGTTCCAGACCTCACGCCAGCCTGCGTGAGCTAAAACGCGTGCCTTTCGGCTTCCACTAATAATACGGTGTTGGCTCTCCTGCCAACCCACAACAAGAACTTGTGATTAAAATTTCATGAGAAGATCCCGCGCAACGAAAAACGCCCATGTTTTAATGATTGTCACTCCAATGTCTGTGGTACTATCTTCTCTATTTCGCGATAATGCAAAATGAGCTGCCCATCTTTGAACTCTTTCGATGTCATCCGTCGGTTCCATCTTTTTTTTTTTTTTGTTTGTGGTTTTAGGGCGCAAAACTTCTATGGTCATTAGCGCCCAGCCCGTGACGTAGAAAACAGGAAAAAAACGAAATTTAAAATCAGCAGCAATGGGAACGAAGTCATAAAATTTGAGAAACTAAAGGCAGAAGGAATGCTTAAAATTCCACTATAGAAAGGGGTTGGTTGTCCCCCAAAAAAAAGGCTTCAAATGACTGACGACATTTCACTGTCACTAATAAACTATAGAACGCGGTCAGCTGAGCGCGTGTCATCTGCTAAAATCGACGATAGATCCGGCGTTAGCTGTAGACAGGAGCGTAACGGATTAAAATAGGAGCATTCAATTAAAAGGTGTCTGACCGTCCACGGCTGAGAGCAGTGGGGACAGAGTGGGGGAGGATCACCGCTTAAACGATGTCGATGACTAAAAAGACAGTGCCCTATCCGGAGTCTAGCTAAAATTACCTCCTCCCGACGACGCGATCGGGAGGAAGAGGTCCATGCGCAAGGAAGGGCTTTCACTTCCCGCAATTTATTATGGGGAAGTGTTGACCAATGCGCATGACATAAATGAGCAACTTGGCGACATAAACCGCTCCGTAGATCGGTAAACGGAAGAGACTGAATAGCTGGCCGAGGAAGAGAGACTGCAGCCTTGGCCGCTATATCGGCCGCCTCATTTCCACAGATACCAGCGTGTCCTGGGAGCCAGAGGAACGCCACTGAGACGCCCCCCAGGTGGAGCAAGCGCAGACAGTCCTGAATCCGGTGGACCAGAGGGTGCACAGGGTAAAGAGCTTGGAGACTGAGGAGAGAGCTGAGAGAATCTGAGCAGATTACGTACTGTATCCGCTGATGGCGGCGGATGTAGTGGACAGCCTGGAGAATAGCGTAAAGCTCCGCAGTATAAATCGAACACTGGTCGGGAAGCCGAAAGTGATTTGGGGTGTCGCCAACAATATAGGCACTCTCTACACCTAACGATGTTTTCGAGCCATCGGTGTAAATAAATGTGGCTTCCGTCATTTGTGCACATAGAGCAGCAAATGCCCGACGGTAAACAAGTGTAGGGGTACCATCCTTGGGAAATTGACATAGGTCTCTGAGCAAGTCAATCCGGGGACGGAGCCAAGGCGGTGCTGTACCCCAAGTTGTCAAGAAGGTTTTAGGAAAGCGGAAGGAAAGAGAATGGAGCAGTTGACGGAAGCGGACTCCCGGGGGTAGTAGGGAGGAGGAGCGGCCTGCATACCCGACATCAAGGGAGGCGTCGAAAAAAATGTCATGGGCTGGATTAGCAGGCATGGAAGACAAATGGCTAGCATAACGACTCAGAAGGACTGCCCGCCGATTGGATAGCGGAGGTTCAGCAGTCTCAGCATAAAGGCTTTCCACAGGGCTGGTGTAAAAAGCTCCAGACACTAAACGTAATCCACGGTGGTGGATAGAGTCGAGACGCCGAAGAATAGACGGCCGAGCAGAGGAGTAGACTATGCTTCCATAATCCAATTTCGAGCGCACTAAGGCGCGATAGAGGCGGAGAAGGACCACTCGGTCCGCTCCCCAAGAGGTGCCATTCAGGACACGGAGGGTGTTAAGGGAACGCAGACAGCGAGCCGAAAGATAGGAAACGTGGGACGACCAGCACAGTTTTCTGTCAAACATAAGACCCAAGAATTTAGCGACGTCGGAAAACGGAAGGTTGACAGGACCTAGATGTAAGGAGGGCGGAAGAAACTCCTTACGGCGCCAAAAATTAACACAAACGGTCTTACTGGGTGAGAAACGGAAGCCGGTTTCGATGCTCCACGAGTGGAGGCGATCGAGACATCCTTGAAGACGTCTTTCAAGAAGGCTGGTCCGTTGAGAGCTGTAGTAGATCGCAAAATCGTCCACAAAGAGGGAGCCCGAGACATCAGGAAGGAGACAATCCATAATTCGATTAATGGCAATGGCAAACAGTACAACACTCAGCACGGAGCCCTGGGGTACAGCGTTTTCTTGGGAGAAAATACGGGATAGAGTAGTGTTCACCCGCACCCTAAATGTGCGCTCTGCCATAAATTCGCGAAGAAAAAGGGGCAGCCGGCCTCGAAAGCCCCAAGAGAACAGTGTGCGGAGGATGCCTGTCCTCCAACAGGTATCGTATGCTCTCTCCAGATCAAAAAATATTGCTACCGTTTGGCGTTTCCGGAGGAAATTGTTCATGATATAAGTGGAGAGAGCAACAAGATGGTCAACGGCAGAACGATGTTGTCGGAATCCGCATTGGGCTGGTGTTAAAAGACTGCGGGATTCCAGCCACCAAGCTAAACGGTAATTCACCATACGCTCCAAAACCTTACAGACACTACTCGTGAGAGAAATGGGGCGATAGCTAGAGGGGAGATGTTTGTCCTTTCCAGGTTTCGGAACGGGAACGACAATAGCTTCCCGCCATCGCCTGGGAAAGGTACTGTCGGTCCAAATTCGATTATAAAGGCGAAGGAGGTAGCGCAGGCTATGGGTTGATAAATGCAGCAACATTTGGACATGGATACCATCCGGTCCTGGGGCGGAGGAGCGAGAAGAAGAGAGTGCATGTTGGAGTTCGCGCATGGAGAAAACAGTATTGTAGCTTTCGCGATTTTGAGAGGAGAAAGCAAGATGTCGCACTTCCGCTGCACGTTTCTTCGGGAGAAACGCTGGCGGGTAATTTGAAGAGCTCGAAATCTCAGCAAAGTGCTGACCCAATGAGTTAGAAATTGCGACGGGGTCCACTAAGGTATCATGCGCGACAGTGAGCCCAGAGACCGGGGAGAAACTATGCGCGCCTGAGAACCGTCGAAGCCGACTCCAAACTTCCGAGGAGGGAGTGAAGGTGTTAAATGAGCTAATAAAGAATTGCCAGCTTGCCTTCTTGCTATCGCGGATGACGCGACGGCAACGCGCACGGAGCTGCTTATATCGGATACAGTTGGCCAAAGTTGGATGGTGACGGAAAATGCGAAGAGCACGTCGCCGCTCACGTATTGCGTCACGGCATGCCTCGTTCCACCAAGGAACTGGGGGGCGCCGGGGCAATTCGGAGGTGCGTGGTATTGAACGTTCCGCAGCTGTGAGAATAACGTCGGTAAAATGTGTGACCTCATCGTCGACGCTGGGAAAGCGACGGTCATCGAATGTCGCTAGAGACGAAAAAAGTGTCCAATCGGCTTGGGCAAACTTCCAGCGTCGCGAGCGCATATATGGCAGTTGAGGCTGCAGTCGAAGGACACATGGAAAGTGGTCACTCGAGTGTGTATCATCAAGGGCGAACCATTCGAAGCGCCGGGCTAGCGGAACAGTACCGACCGCAAGGGCCAAATGAGATAAATTTGCCGTGGAGGCAGACAAAAACGTGGGGACCCCAGTGTTGAGGCAGACTAGATCCGCTTGGTGGAAGACGTCTAGCAATAGTGAGCCACGTGGACAAGGATGTGGAGATCCCCAAAGCGGCTGGTGGGCATTGAAGTCCCCAACCAGCAAATAGGGGGGGTGGAAGCTGATCAAGAAGATGAAGGAGATCAGCTCGTGCCAGTGGTGTAGACGATGGAATGTATACCGTACATAGAGAGAACGTGTATCCAGAAAGGGAAAGACGGACGGCGACAGCTTGGAAGGAACTGTTTAAGGGGATTGGGTGATAATGGAGAGTATCATGGAGCAGAATCATGAGTCCTCCATGGGCTGGAGTGCCTTCAACAGAGGGGAAGTCATATCGGACGGACTGAAAATGAGGGAGAACAAAGCGGTCATGGGGACGCAGCTTTGTTTCCTGAAGACAGAAGATGACCGGCGAGTAGGATCGTAAGAGGATCGACAATTCATCCCGATTGGCGCGAATGCCGCGGATATTCCAGTGGATAATGGACATAGGGTGAACAGAAAATGGAGAAACGTGACCAAGGGTGCTGTCAACTCAACGACTGCTCAGAGCTTGCGACCGACAGCATGGAATGGCATTCAGTCGAAGGCAGAAGATCCTGATCCATAGGTTGGTCAGGAGCAGCTCCTGCCACCAACGATCGGCCAGTTGACCGGCCACCAGCAGTGCGCCTCGGCGACACGGAAGATGGCCGAGGGCGATTTTCGCCAGGTGGTGCTGTAGTTGGGACACGCCTTGGCGGAGAAGGAGAGGAACTGTGTTTCTTCGTAGCCTTCTTGGAGGTATGATGTTTAGATAAAGGAGGAACCGATGGTTGTGAAGTTGCAGTACGTAAAAATTCTTCACGAGAATGCTCTTTTTTCGAAGACTTGGCGTCTGACTTTTGGGCTCGAGATTTAGCAGAACCCGACGAAGGGTGAGCCATAGAGTGGGCAGGCGAAAGTGGTGAGGTTGAACGGGCGATCTTTGCGCTGGCCGATCTGACGACCGTGGTACTAAATGTGAGGTCGCAAGTCTGCGTGGCCGCCTCCTTTGTTGGCCGAGGAGAAGCAAGGACAGTGCTGTATTTTCCTTTCTGAGGCACGGTGGGCTGTCGACTGGCGAGTAACTTTCGAGCAGCAAAGGTCGACACCTTTTCCTTCACTCTTATTTCCTGGATGAACTTTTCATCCTTAAAAACGGGGCAATCTCGAGAGGAAGCAGCGTGGTCACCCATACAGTTGATGCAGTGTGGGGATGGAGGTGGACAAGCACCCTCATGGGCATCCTTGCCACATGTAACACATTTGGCCGGATTGGAACAGGACTGGCTGGTGTGATTGAACCGCTGACATCGATAGCAACGCGTAGGGTTTGGGACATAAGGGCGAACGGAAATTATCTCATAGCCTGCTTTGATTTTTGATGGGAGTTGAACTTTGTCAAATGTCAAGAAGACAGTGCGGGTTGGAATGATGTTCGAGTCAACCCTTTTCATAACCCGATGAACAGCGGTGACGCCCTGGTCAGACAGGTAGTGCTGAATTTCTTCGTCAGACAATCCATCGAGGGAGCGTGTATAAACGACTCCACGCGAGGAATTTAAGGTACGGTGCGGTTCCACCCGGACAGGGAAGGTGTGGAGCAGAGAAGTACGCAGCAATTTTTGAGCCTGGAGGGCACTGTGTGTTTCTAACAACAGGGTACCATTCCGTAATCTGGAACAAGACTTTACAGGACCCGCAATTGCGTCGACACCTTTCTGAATAATGAAAGGGTTGACCGTGGAAAAGTCGTGACCTTCGTCAGACCGAGAAACAACAAGGAACTGTGGCAACGATGGAAGAACCGTCTGTGGCTGAGACTCAGTGAACTTACGTTTGTGAGCAGACATAGTGGAAGGTGAGGAAACCATTGCGGAAGAATCCCCCATGATTACCGGCGTCTCCTATGGCGCGCTCCTCCCTTGTGGGGGCCCTCACCGAGGGCACACCCGCCTTAGGTGATTGTTCACACCTCAGGTCACACCTCCCGACAAACGGACGGAGGGACCAATCGGCACTTTCGGAAGGTATCAGCTCGGGTAATCACCCCTCCCTGGGCCTGGCCTTTACCAGGGGGTACGTACGTGTCCTACCTGTCTACCCGGGGCGGGGAATTACGCGTTACCCCGTCACCGGCTACGCATGGAAGTGCGTGGGTCGGCCTTCAGACACGCACAGGGAGGAAGAAAGAGACAGGGAAAGGAAAGAAGAGGGGTCTCAAACGCCGCAGCGGAGAAAAGGGTAAAGAGAAGAGGTAAGGAAAAGAGAAGGACGAAGAAAGATGAAGACATACAAGCAAGGAAAGCGAAGAGTGCGGTACATTTACAAGCGTCCGTCTCCGGACGTAGGCACAAACCATACTCCCAGAGGGGGAGAAAGGGAAGGAAAGAGCCAGAGGTAAGGGGGGGGGTGAAGACAGGGGATGGGGAAGGATGCGGAAAGGGAAGGTATGCAGCCCGGAAAGGAAGGAAGGCCACATTAGCTCGGGGCCCCGTGCTTGCTACGCACGTATCCACAAAAGAGTTGTGGATCCTCTGGGGGGTCGGTTCCATCTGATGCGGATACCACACCGCATAGCAGTACTCCAGGATAGGGCGGAGAAGTAGACCTGCTACACCTTCTAAGTGTTCTGCCAATAAATCGCAGCCGGCCGGAGTGGCCGAGCGGTTCTTGGCGCTACAGTCTGGAACCGTGCGACCGCTGCGGTCGCTGGTTCGAATCCTGCCTCGGGCATGGATGTGTGTGATGTCCTTCGGTTAATTAGGTTTAATTAGTTCTAAGTACTAGGGGGACTGATGACCTCAGAATTTAAGCCCCACAGTGCTCAGAACCATTTGAGCCAATAAATCGCAGTCATTGATTGCCTCTATCCACATTTTCTATGTGATCGTTCCAATGTATGTTATTTGAAATTGCAATCTCTAAGTATTTAGTTGAGGTTACAGCCTTCAGATTTGTGCGACTTTTGGCGCAATCGAAATTCAGCGGATTTTGAGAGCTCGTTTCTCTGGATGGGGCAGGATAAGGTTACGATTGTGGATGGGGCCGTAATCAGTTACTCTCGGTTGCGCAGCAAATACGTAAACTTTATTTAAAGAAATTATAATTTTAAAACAATCTCTTAAAGTCACAATTGACTATGATAGCACAGAAAAAAATTCCACAATTTTAGCGCCGAAGGCCACCAACAATAACCTCAAACAACAAACGGCCTAAGGCCTGAAATAAAAGTCTGAAGAACAATTCTAAATAGCACTTTTAAAATAAATAGCTTGCTTTTAAAAAAGATTTGCTTAAAAAACTTACTGTAACACGTCTGAAGGCCTTATCACCAAAAAAGTGAAATTATTGCTCGGCTGAAGGTCATATCCATAATAAGAGAACTACAAATATCTTTAAAACAAACATCACAATCTAAGGAATCAAGACAAGCGGTTCTCAGCAAGTGTTCCAAGGGCCTGGGAAGATAAATCAAACGTAAGGTAGGGTGAGACAGGCAGCCAAGAGTTGTACTCACGTAACAGGATGACAACTAAAACTACTGAAACTAGGGGCACAAACGCTCCGACCGACCGACTAACCAGTCTGCCTAACTTCCAATCACCGGTACAACGATGGAATATTTTTAGGCAAGGGCGAAGAGACAGACGGCACTACGTCTTCAGAAAACACCCAAGGCCGAAGGAAACACCAGGACCGACGTAGTAGACCTCCGCCCCCCCCCCCCCCCCCCACACACACACACACACACACACACACACACACACACACACACACACACACACACACACACACACACACACACACACAAAAATATGCACAGTACAATACAAGAGGTTGTCAAACTACACGCCGTGTCGGACAGCATCAACACGACGAGCAAAGGCACACCACCTCCAGCGCAGGTAACTGGGGCGCTAGCGGCCACACGGCAGAAAATACCACTGGTTGTACTTCACTAACAAGAATAATACTAAATTCAGTGATGAATAACAAATAGAGAAAGACGGCTGCAATATTTCACCGCCTCTAAACACTTCACTTGTTGGCGCCAGGGTCAGCGGCCCTGGAAGCAACAACCCGCCTGCAAAAGTCGAGATCTCAGAATAGTCAAGGTTGCATTAGCAGTTAACTCTTCACTCAAACGTCCAGGGTTCGGTGTGCAACGAAGTCGTCGCTCTCGCAGCTACCCCTCCTCGATCCGGCAGTGGCAGCACGCCGCCAGCAACCCCGGCTTGCCCCTCGCGCTGCACGGACCTGCTCGCTGCTGCGCCCCGAAAGGACCTCATGTCCGTTCACCCTCCCACTCACACCAAATCCAGTACGCAGACAGCATTAAAATAACTGCTCATTCAAAACCACGAGATACACACGGAGCCCGGAAAACAATTACGACAACAACTCACAATACTAAAACGAGTCACTATGAAACAACATGGACGAATTAGAAGTCGGCACGAACACAGAGAAGCCAGAAGCAGTCGGAAGAACAAATGTACGTCGTCCGCTGCGACGACCGACCGAACGACCAACCAACAGTCGTCTCCACTCAAGTCAGGTACAGGAAAGATCCCAGTATAAATCATCGACTGACAACTTATTTCCATGAGATCACTTCGACGGCCACACACACACACACACACACACACACACACACACACACACACACACGCACACGCACACACGTGAAAGTTGCACTACTCAAATATCACGACCCATTCAACTAAAACTCGCTGAATCCGGTCCTTGACGTGGTCGTGCACTCTCGCGACCACACCCTTCCGCCGTACAGTGGATGTGCGTCGCGAGCGGTCGGGCGAGCACTGGCTGTCCGGACCTCACTGCTGCTCTCTCCCAAATCCTCTTGTTCGACACACGACGGCCCGGAAATACTACAGGCTGCTCCAAAGATGGTACCACAGTAAGCGCTATCGATAAGCGCTGCTGCTGCTGCCACTCACGGACAGACAACGCGAGCAAACGTAGCGGCACCAGTGAACACACTAAGAAAACGAGGCGCCACTATCGCTATTACAAGATGCCAGGCTATGATCCTGATCAGTTACCGCTTAGCAGCCAGCTATTGTTGCTCGAGCATCAGATTAGCGAAGCTGTTACTTCACGTCATCAAGAGCAACAATAATATTCATATCTTCAGTATCATTGTCGTCCAATTGTTTTGATTGTGATTATTGCGTCTGCTGACTCATCAAGTAAATATAATAGTCGTAGTGATGGGAGTGCAATAAAAAGTAAGGTAATTGCGGGTAATGCTGTTCAGATAGTTTCAATTAAATGTCCATGATGTATATTTCGGTTTGTATAGCTCTCTGTGGATCGGAGTGTGGAAACAGATCCCTTAATCTGGCAGGTAGGTTAGAAAATTTAAAAAAGGAAATGGACAGGTTGAAGATATAGCAGAAATTAGAGAGGTTTGGTGGCAGGAGGGTGAGGGCTTCTGGTCCGGCGAATAAAGGGTTATAAATACAAAGTCAAATATGGGTAATGCAGGAATGGTTTAGTAACGAATAAGATGGGTGGTTGTTTAAGGGACCCAACAGCAAGGTCATCAGTCCCTTGTTTCAAATATGCTCCATTCCGCTAATGCGACATCTCAGGAAAGTCAGAACAATAAAACGGAAAAAGGTAAATACGTAAAAGGGCAGACATGTTGTCATTGGTAAAAACAAAATGAGGGAAGTCGGCAAGAGAACGAACCCAACGCTATGATGAAGCAGCATAGGCAAGACCACCCGTGACTTAAAAGGTGCAACCGCTAGAATGTAGAAATACGTATGGGAAAAGGACACTAACCAATCCTTAAAAAACAAAGAGGTTAAAATAGAGTAAAAGGGGAAGAAAAGAGGATCTCGGTCAGGGAGGTGAATCGGGAATCTCCCAACACGGCTTACAGTGGGAGACACCCAAACACTCACCGCCCTGGCCCAACACCAGAGAGAGATTAAAAACCTTAAAACTGAGAATAAGAACCACTT